>NW_021319225.1:49314-66407 GCF_001605985.2 Dendrobium catenatum
CCCCCCCCCAAAGTCCTAATCACTTTAAATTAGATACTTTAATTTTAAAACAAATAAAAAATGTATTTTCTTATTGTCAAATTTTGTTTTAGACAGTCATTGTAATTATTGTCGTTATGTTATATCTTTTAAAAAACTCAATTCACTCCCCTTCTTGGTCTCCCTAAAAGTTCAATTTTGGATCTTTTTTATGGCAAATTGTGCTAAGACTTTAACTGGCTAGGCACTTAGTCAATAAACTCTCTATTTTGTAGCTTACAAAATCTAATTATTAGCATTTGTTCATAGTGCCTCAAAACTCAACTCTTTGTTTAAACCCCAAAACTATAAATTTGGTATTCAGTAGCTCAATATGGGTATGGTTCTTTGGTGCCTACATTTGGTTCTAAGAAACCAAGATTTAGGCAAGGTTTCCCATGATTGAGGACTTTGACATAGGGCAACTTGAAAAGTCACCAACAAGCTTTTTTAGCTCTAAAATAATTAACCCTTACATTAATGAATCAAAATTAACAAGAATGATCTTTTGCTTCTAAAAATAAATACATTTAAATTAATGTTGTTCATCTCTTAAAATTTAAATATAACATTAAAATATAAGGATATAACCATAAAAAATAATTTTAGTTATTAAATTACAAACTACTAAACTTTGTACATAGATCTTTTCTCATCGTTCGGCCAATTATGAAGCAAGATGGAAACATAGAGCTCAAAAATAATAAAACTATGAATTTAGTAACACTTAGCAATATTAAAAAAAACTATTATGGTGTAGTTCTATCAAGAGGATGTTGTGGAATCTTTCGAGAAAAATCTATTTTTAAGCCTTTTTAAAACTGCTTCATATCATTTTTGCTTACAAAGGTCAACCAGCATGCATTGCATTATAAAGCAATTAAAGAGTCAATAAAATTTTAATTTTATTTTAAGTATTATTCACCCTATATAAGTCAAGGGGTCAATTAGGAGTTGCCCTAGATGTCGGCCTCAAATTCTCAAAACTTAAATAAAAACCCATCAATCTTTCATAAAAACCGAACAAATGATTTTAATGCGGCTAGGTGGTTACTTGGCTCCCTAATCCAAGATGGGATAAGTCCAGATTTGCACAACATTCATTAGGTTCTGGCCATTATTGTTTAGTGCCCAAATTATATTTAGAATCTAGGGTATACTCAAAATCATAAGTCCTCATCTTCGGCAATATAATCCTAACTTTCTAATAAATTGATAACTCAAATTAAATTTCTTTCAAATTTAAGATTCAAAGCCCAACATAGAAGATAAGCTGAGGCATTTCTTAATTAGTTCACAATCCCAAAATTCCTCCTACTTCTCCTTCATTAACCCCAAGAAATAAGTGTTGAAATTTGATCCAATCACAGTTGAAACTCCAGCCTCAATCCTCTGATATCAATCCTTGAGAATTCTAAATAAAATTTGTATGATTATTTTAATCAAGAGTTTTAGTAGGAAACTCAACTTTCTTACATTATAATTAACTATGAGGGATTGCACTTGTGGAGATTTAATGCCCAAGATCTATTTTAAAATTTAATTAATTCTCTTTGGGAAAAATTAAATTAATGACGATCATTATCATTATATTTGAAAGATCGATGATAAATGTTATTTTATTTCTTTGGAAAGATATATCATTTATTACCAAGACTTTGACAATGAAATTAATGATCCTTCTTCAGGATTATTATAGCTTTGTACTCAATCGAATTTCAATTTGACCCTTTAAGGTGATATGTCATTTTTCCTTGAATTTGACTATCAAAAAAAGGTTGAATTCATAGTTTTATTATATGAACTTATTAGAGAATGATATTTTTGCCTCTTGAGGTGATATATCTTTTATAATGATGTGTTCAACTTCAAAACTGAAATTCCAAAATTTTCCCAAAGAATTTTAATTCTAATTTGTTTTGCCTCTTTCTAAAGCAAACTTTAGCTCCTTTAAAACAAACAAACAATTAGTTAATTATATTCTATGGTATATGTTAATATCATTATTTCCTTCATTCCAATTCTTGGTCAATATGTTTAAAAATATCCCATTTTTGAGAATGGAGAAATTTTAATTGTAGAGGAAAAGGTTAAATTAGTCCATAGATTATTTATGAGTTGTCATTTTGGTCACATTCCCAAGTTAGAAGTGCTACTTAAATTGATAAAAACTTAACATAAAGTACATGAATGGGGGTGCATAATGCAATGAAGTTATTTGAGAACTTAATTTCTCCAAAATACCCTCAATACCCACATTATTCATGAATTTTTTGTGAAATTTTCATCAATTAGAGCTGTAATTATAATTTTGGAACTATTTTGAATCATATTTGACGAGTTGATGGATTAATTGCTAGTATTAAATAGCCTGAGACTAAAATGCCATTAATTATACTTTTATTAACGTAATGTTTATGTGTTTAATTTTTAAATTTCATGGACTAGCCATTTATATTTTTTCCTAATAAATTCTTGTTAGACCTGTTCAACCTTTTATAATATACATATTTGTTCTCATTCAATAAATAATTGACGAGCATTCCATTTTAAGGTCCTTTGGGCATGTAATCTGAATAATTCTTAGGTGATCATCATATGATATTGTAGAAGATGAACCAATTCTGATTTGTTTTTTAATCTGTACATTATGGTAATTATAAATACCACACCATTACAGAATTGTAACGATTATGACCGCTATAAATCTATACATTATGGGAGTTATATGACTTCTATAACTCTATACATTTGTGTCGGTTATAACCGCTCCTATATCTAACACTTTGTCAAATCTACCCCGTTGGTATCGAAACTAGTAGAATATCATTGCAGTGCATTTCAATTACAGTCTGGGTGCAGCATGTTTAAAGTCACTATGAAGAAATTAGTGGTGGTTATACCCACTAGGAAAAGTAAAAAATTGTGTTGCGATAGCCATATTTTTTGAAAGTGATACGAAGCATCGATGGGCGAGTGAGTGATGGTGGTGTGTTTTTAACACAACAAAAATGGGTGTGAAATTGAGATATGAGCAATAACCATTGGAACACCTATGTATAATCAACTTGATCATCAACCCAATATATGTTTTGATAAGCATGCAAATGGAGATCTACTCACATAGTCAGGGGCAGATCCAGCTTCTTTTTTCAGAGTGGGCAAAAAAAATTTTATTGTGCGGGATGGGCAAAAATGCCTAGGATTGATAAAATTAGAGAAAAAAATATTTTTTAGGGGGGGGGGGGGGGCAAAATACCCAAAATACTCAAAATATTCCAAAAAATCCCTATAAATATTTAAAAAAAAAAAAATTTTGAGAGTGGGCATTTGCCAACCCTAAGATCATGGTGGAATGTTCATGATTAATGGTGCCTTGAATTTATTAGATATTGCATGTGCCTTGAATTTATTAGATATTGCATTTTAGGAGTTGCATAAGAAAGGTGGGTTTCGCATATGTTGACAAAATTGGTTTATAAGAAAAGGTACATAAAGTATATATTATTAAATCATGAAACTAGTGATGGGGTTTCCAAAATTATCTAATTTCTCTTTAACTTCTTATTTTGAATCTTATTAGTTTATTATTATTTTCTAAAAAAGATGCATATAGCAATTTATTTGTTTATTTGATAAGTAATGATCATGCTATTTTTCATATTAATTGAGTTTTTATACTGAAGCACATGACATTCTTTGACTTACCAAAACTTCTTGATGTGATAGATTCTATTATACTTCTGACCCCATCTATTATATGTAGATGTGGGAGGTTCTATTTTATTTTTAGCTCCATATGTCATGTATAGATATAGGAGATTTATGAGTTGCATAAGTGGAAGTTGAGTATCGGGACGTCATCATTTCATGTACCACATAAATATGTGAATAAGTAATACATATAAAACTTTAGATTAGCACTAACCACAAAGTTTAAATGACCCAATTTGTGACACCTCCAGGATTAGCATTCTGTTCTACATGTTCCGACCCAATTTGAAAAAGGTAAAGATTTGAACTTTTGAGTTTTTCAATCATTTACATATCTTTGGAAGTGTTTTAGTGCATGAAGATGATTAAGTTTGGTTTTGAATGAGTCTCAAATGTTCGGTATGAAATTCAACAAAATCAAAGAATGTCACTTTTGGAGCACCTTGGTGTAGGGTGTCAGAGTGCGTTGACGTTGCACTCAGCCAAAATGCTAAATAGTGACATTGCAACACCATAATCTCAAGTTTTTTAGCATCGCAACACTCTGATTAAGTACTACAGTTCTACCCCATTACAACCATTAGTTTGCTTTCGAATGAGTCTCAAATGCATCATAAAAGAGATCTATAAGACTAATATGTAAGTTAAGTGGGATAGTTTTGAGTATGTCTGGGTGTTTATTTTTGTTTATTTCATATGCATGTTTGTTTTGTTGCTTATTCTATATGAGTATAGATACTCAAGATCACCCAGACATGACAGATGAGACTATTTATATGTAACTGATTCTTTTGAAATGAAAATTTTGGAAGACTATGTTTATTATTTACCAATTATCGGATTATTTAGCAAGCTCACGAATGACCTGTATTGTGGATGAGATTATTAGGTTCATTATTTAATTCTTTTATTAGGTTATAGCGCATGATAGTATGCACCAATATAGTGATCATAAGATTGAAGATAAGATATTCTTCTTATTCAAATCACATAGTTCAATTACTCCAGACAAAGAATTGGATAAAAGAAAAAGATAGGTTATTGAGATTCAAATTTTCTTTTGCTCCTAAAATGAAGATCATATTATAACCTTATGTTAAATCTATATTAGAATATAAATAGGTTATACATCACACAAATAAAACACTTGTAAGATAGTGTTTTGATCATAATACAAACATATGGCTAAATTCAACCCTTCTAAGGTGTTAAAAGAATTACAAGGAAAATTGTCAGGAACATCTCAGAAACATTCCTCATCTCTTATCAAAATAAAAAAAAGAAACAAAATGGAATGCTACAACTAAATTTATGTACAAAGAATGTATGTGAACTCTATCATGCGGAAAGAAACAAGATGACATTTTTCAGTATCAAACTAACTATTTCAATGGAAGTTTTAAAGTCATTACATCATTTTAATTTATTAGATTTAGAAGAAATGTGCACCCAAAATTCTATATATGTCTAGTTGAAATCATAAACATAAACAGAAGCTTCCACCTATTAATAAAATTTTAATTAATAAAAAAAGAAAGTTTTTCAAACTCTACTCAAGTGAAATACTAAGAGAGTATTTGTTAAATTTAAAATCACAAATATTTACAAATGCCTAACCTTACCAAAACTCCTGGTTTGTTTCATAATATCAAGTTCATTGAAGAAACTGTGCAAAACTTTAGGTTGTCATATATTTCAACATAAATATAAGTGTTGGAAGTTAATTAATATGCAATTATGTTTAGCATGAAATATTACTCAAGTTTCTTTAATATAGTTTTTATTTATTTGACATTTAAAATTAACACTTCTTATTAACTATCATCATCATCATGGTGAGCTATCTAAGTTGTCATTAATAGAATAAACATGAAATCAAATATATTAAAGCTCTATCCTCTCTCTCTCTCACACACACACACACTCTCTCTCTCTCTCACTTTTTGGTGATGGTTGTTGGTAGCAACATAGACGATCATCTCATTGTGAGTTTCAAGGAGATGATAATCAATTTTGTCTTGATGGTGTCAAGCATATTGCTAGCAGAGGTGATAGGGTTCATAAAGGCTCTGAGAGAGGAATTGGAAGATGCCACCATTAGTGTTTCTCACCTCACAGGCTGTGCAGCTTTAACATGGAAGCTCAACGATGATGACTTTGGCCAAATGCTCGTTGCGATCCTTAGAGAGAATGTCATCTCCAAAGAAGGTGTTACTTTCGATGTTGGAGAGGGCACCATGCTAGCTTTTGTTACTTTACACTTTTATGGCAAGTGCGAGTTTATGTTCTATCATAACCCTACTGTTGATATGCTTCTTAAGCCAACTGAGATGCATCTGGATCTCATCTATAGGGAAAAAGATTTCCTTTATGGATATGTAAGTTTGATTATAGATCAATGTAGATAAGCTAATTTAAAGGTTGTGGAGGTTGCCAAGGTAGGAGTTAACCTCTCTTGTGACCCAAACCTTCGACTGCCACTGTGGCCATCTGTAGCCGAGGCAAAGGAACAAATTTTGTGCATCTAGGACTCGGATGGTGTCATTAAAGTTATTGATGTTAAGATTGACTTTAACAAATACGGATTCGGTAGAAGATGAGGTGGCTTTGTTGCTGTGGTGGCCAAGCCTGAAGGTTCTGGTTGTTACTTTTGGCAATAAGGAATGTAAGCATTACACCAAGGATTTACGAGGGGTTGTTGATTGCTTTAGTGTTAGCAAAGTTGAATACATGTGGAGCTGTTGATGCATTTTTAGTTACTCAACTCAGCAGACTTATTGATGACAAGTCTGTATTACAGGATGAAAAGAAACTGAGAGAAGTATTGATATTTATAAATGCTTGTCACGTAATCACCACCACAAAGAAAGGAGCAAACCTTGCTCTACCCATCCTTGTAGAGGCCATAGCACTTGTTAAGAAGTCATAAAACATCCCCAACGAAGCATTGCCTATTTTTGTTTCTCTTTGCTTGCATTATAATCTTATTGTCATGCTCAATGTGCACTTATGGACATTAAGAAGCTCTATTTCCTTATGTTGATTCATGATTTCTTCTATATTTTGTATCCAATGTTTTTGTGATGAACTTTGAGAATAGTCATGCACGCAAGATATAGTCACACATGCAAGCTTCAAATCCCAAGTGTCTTGATCGGTAGTCAAAGCTTTTAACCAACAGACCAAAGTTGACTTCATCATAATTTACTCCCATTAACTAGTAAATACCAATAGTTTTCCCAAGTGATGAATTTGCCTTATAATTTACTCCAATTATCAAGGAAATTAAAAAAAAAACTCTCACCCTGTGCTAACTTCTTATATATCTTGAAAAAAAATTGTATTGTAAAAAAAGCACAACTTTTTTTAATTCAGGCTTCATTTGGGATGGTAGAAAGACATCCCAAATAAAGCCTTAACAAAAGCTAGAAAAGTTATTAATGTGTTTATTGAGCTTGTTCTTCTTGTTAATTAGGCATATGATTAGTTTACTTGAGAAATTGTTGTTGAAACTTGTTCACTATGAATTAGGTTGTTAAACCTAAGCTTATGTCCCAGCGGCTAACCAAGAGGGGGGTGAATTGGTATTTAAAAATTTTACCCTCTTTTAAATTTTAAAATAGAGAATTTAAATTTAGTGAATTTTATAGAAAAAGTTTTTCAACCACAATTTTGAAACAGTAAAACAGAAAAATAAAAAAGGCAACAGAAAAATAAAAGATACGAGATTTATATTGGTTCGGTCAAACTTGACCAACATCCACTCCCTGGAGGCACCCTCTGAGTATTGCACTAATACCACTAGTGACTCTCCTTTTGCACCCACAGCAAGGAGGAGAAGCCTTTACAAAACTCTCTTCAACCACTACACGGTGCGGCAGAGAACCATCATCCTTTTACACTCTTTATAGTGTTAGTAGAGAACCATCCGTTCTTTCACACTCTCCCGGTGTATACAGAGAACCATTCATCCTTTAACACTCTCCTAGTGTGGGCATAAAACCCTTCATCCTTTCACACTTTCCTAGTGTGGGCAGAGAATCCTTCGTCCTTTTACGCTCTCCTAGTGTGGGCAGAGAACCCTTCGGTTGTTCACACTCTCCAAGTGTTGGTAGAGAACTGGATCTCCTTAACAGATCTTCTTGTAAGAAATCTAGAAGGAAGAGAAAAAATAGTGAAGTAAATATAAATCAAAAGTAACGATTCTTACCTTTGAACACCAAGTGAAGTCTTCACACTCCAGTTGTAAGAATCCTTCTTATAACACTCTCTCACACTCTCTCCTTGATTCTTCTTTCAGTAGGCACGAAGATCAGTGAGCAAAAGATTAAGTGATAATTTATATTGTACTATTTATAGGAAAGACACAAAAAACTGTCCAAAAACTTCAAATTTTTAAGTCAATACGCATTGGGTATTCCCGTACAATTATGGATCGTCCTAGATGATTTTACTTAAATGCGTTGGAAATGAACCTAATGTATATGGGTATGAAATGACTTTGTACACACACATCTTCCCGTATGAACTAGGTTCGTCCGGTATGAATGATTATTCCATAGGTCGGTTTCCAAAAAAATACTGAACGTCACTTAAATTTCAGAGTTAGTTCACTTCATCCTGGGATGTATATGGCTTCGTTTGGACGAAATTTTTTCAGAGAACAACTCGTCCTGACAAAATTATAAATTTTGTCTAAACGAAAATTCTCCAGAGGTGATTTTGTCCTGGGATGAATACACTTCGTCCTGGACGAAAATACTCTAGTGAGTAACTCATCCTGGAATGAATATAAATTTCGCCTGAATTAAAATTTTCCATAGAACATTTCGTCCTGGGATGAATACACTTCTTCCTAGACGATCAGGACTTAGAAAAATTTTCTTCAATTCATGTTCGTTCCATTGCTCTTATGAGGAGATAACTGACCTGATCGTCCCGTACGAACTATGTTTGTCCCGTATGAACTATGTTCGTCCCGTACGATCAGTACAAATTTTTCAAGATCTCCTTAAGTGTGTGTGTTTATTCACTCAATTACAATCACTCCCTCTCAAACTTAATTCAGAGAAAAATACAAGCTTTAAATACACAAAGTATCTCATGCTGAATTTGATTTGAAGTCTTCGTAGTCTGGAGTTTGATTTTCCTGAAATGTTAGTACACACGAGCAAAAATAACTCTTCCAAAAAGTGTTAGGAGATAACTACTCATAAAATAATAATATTTGAAATCATCAAAACTATACATGTTGCAAGAATGTAAAACATGCAAATCGCAACTCTCTTAACAATCTCCCCTTTTTGATGATGGCAAAATAATTATAATTTGTATAATTTTAAATTCTAAGAATCTCCTAAACTCCCCCTGAATTAATGAACACATGAAAATAAGGAAGCATTGAACAATATAAAACACACAACATATACAACAAAATAAACACACAATATATACAACATACACAAAACACAAAATAAAAACAGACACAAATACAACACGAATCAAATAATACCGCGAATCAAACAATTTCTCCCCCTTTTTGACAACAACAAAAAGTGAAGAAGAAAAAGACTTGAAATGTAAGTAAACATATGAAAATCATTTGATAATTCAATTTTGAAAGTGATTGATATAAGTTATGCAAATAAAATTAAAACATTAGACAAATCATAGTAATTCATAGAATTTAAGAAGAGATACAATATAGATAATAAAAAAAATTTATCAAAAACATGAGTTAATTTAGACATTAAGATAGAGAAAATCAATGCAGAAATGATGAAAATAAAAATTGTATATTTCAAATTTCAATATGAAATATAAATAAATATAAGATCAATTTGAATTAGGAGATTAAAAGAGTCTGAAAAGAAATAACTACTACATGTGGCGCTTTGGCATTTTTTTCAAAATTGTGGCACATTTTTGTGCATCTTTTCACTTGTTGGGCTTATTTTGTGCCTCTTTTTTATATTGCGAACCTTTGCGCATTTCTTTTGATTTTTGTACATTTGTACATTTTTTAAGAGTAATTGTATTCTTTCCAAATCAATAATAAAAAATTTCAAATTTGTCTAAGTGCATAAATATTAATTGATAAGTGAAATACAAAATAAGAAAACATCACAATTGCAATAATATTATTAATAATAATGTAGTCTAAATAAGAGACATGAAATTGACAATCTTATTAACATCAAGTTATAAGCAAAACTTAAATTTAGAAAAGTTAGATTTTCTAATGAATTTAATTTTAACTTATAAATCAAGATATATTACTATTTAAGATTAAAAAATCTAATGATTGTCATAAATGCAAACACACATTTCAATATCATTAAAGCCAAAACACGAGAACATATATTGATATCGATATGAAGATATTACAATCTAAGCTCAGGATATCAATACAAAAATAAAAATATCTAAAGAAAATAAAATACAACAAACTTTCTTAAAACAACAACTAACACACAAACTACAGAAAATACATAAAATCAAGTGCAACTATTACTGAGAAGGATCCTGATCTGGAGGAGGAGGAGGAGGAGGTGCAGCACCAAAGATGTTAAAGTAAGTACTCATTATAAGCACATTGGTACTGATATCATTTTTTTGGTCCCTCATAAAACTCATGTCATGCTTATACTGTGCGTCCTTTTGCTGAAGATGAGTCTCAATTTAATCAAAACATTGATCAAAATGAGTCTCTAGGCGATCAAATCTTTGAACCAAATCTTGATAATTTCGTTCATTGTCAGGTGCAGGTGCAGCTTCTGGTTATTCCTCTATATCACTAATGACATGTGCTTTACTTGGTTCTTCTTTGAAGATTACTCTAAATGATCCGTCATTGTAGTAGAGCGATTCTTCAAACTCTTGATCAAGATGAACCAAATTGTATTTCTTATCCAGAATGTAGGCAACTAGATGTCCAAAGGCGATGTTTTTCTTTCTCTTATACTTTACATGACCAATTTCAGACAGCCCATAAAGATAATCCAGGATAAGTTGGGCTTCATCTATAGGTTTTTTAAACATGATCAAGAATGTCACCATTGAAAGAAGAGGGGTATATTGATTCTATCACCACCTTTAGGAATTATAGAAGTTCTAAGAACATGCTGGATGATATATGCATTTCGAACGAGACTGGATACTTTAGCCACATATTCGTTCAAATTGTTTCCTCAAATCACATTATTAATTTCATACCTTTCATAATCATGAGTGTTGATCAAGTGATGAGCTCTAGCTCCCTCTGTCCTTAAATTCAAAAAGGCTCCTCAGTCCGCCTTGGTGATTTCAACTTTTTATTTAAAGACAAAGGAATGGATTATAGAATGGTCAGAATTAAAGGACATATTGACGAGAAAGTAGTGAAAGGTTTCTTTATTATAGAGATAGAAAAGGGTAAGGATAAAACCAAACTGTGTTGAAGCAAATAAATTCATCACCTGAAAGGTAAGTTATTCTTGGATTAGGATTCTGGAGGGTGTGATCTTTGCTGATGCAAACCTAGGAAAGGATTCCTCATTTGCTTTGGAAAGGAAGTTCTCAGAAGAATTTCTATGTGGTTTTCTAGCCAGAATCTTTTATCTCTTACTTGAACTTGCCATTTGAAAAAGATCTAAAGTACGAAAGAGATTGAAAGTAAGTTTAGATTGTAACTGTTGAGTTCAAAAGCCCTTCTATTTATTAAAAATGACATGTTCATACCAGACAAAAAAATTTCATCCCGTACGAACTTTTTGATTCGTCCCGTATGAAAAAATTTTGTATGGACGAACCAATGCATCAAAATGAAATGGTTTTTTATAATCAAAACAACTTATGAAGCGTCCTTTCGTTCAAACTTTTGACCAGACTGATCGTACAGACGAACACATGTTTGTCCTAGGACGATCAGAACTTATGATCGTTTTAATGACAGTTGAAACCATCCCCTCCATCGAACCGACATGTGTTCGTCCAGACGAACCAAAGGTTCATACGTATGAAGTTAGCATTAAAAACTATCTTATCCATTCAACTGCTTTATTCGTTCATCCCGTTGTTTGAAAAACATTTCATCCCGGACGATCGTGATGATCATACAGATGAAGTGATAATTAAAGAACCAAAAACTACATGCAAACGATTCAAAATCTGACAGTTAAATACACTACACAAATCATCCCAAACGAAAAAAAATTTCATCCCGGACGATGGACACTAAAAAATTTAAATCATGCACTCAATTAAAATTAAAACACAAACGCATTAAAAAACTCACTGAAAAATGAGGAACACAAATACTAAATAAGGAAAATCACACATACAAGTTCACAAACACATAAAAAACACACAAAAATATTAACTAGAAAAACAAATATCAATGTTGCAAAAACATTTTTAATTAATCATTCAAATCAATCAAACCAAGCCTTGTTCTTAATGCACTAAAAGTATCAAAGGCTAAAGGTTTTATAAAAATGTCTGCAAGTTGATTTTCAGTAGAAACATGAGTGAGTTCAATTTCTCCTTTGGATACATGATCCCTTATGAAATGATGCCTAATGTCTTTATGTTTGGTTCTTGAATATTGAATAGGATTTTTAGAAATACAAATAGCACTAGCATTATCACAATAAATTGAAATAGTGCCTATAGATAATCCTAAATCAATTAACTTTTATTTCAACCAAAGTACTTGTGCCACAACTTCCTAATGCAATGTATTTAGCTTCTGTAGTAGATAGGGCTACTGAATTTTTTTTTCTATTGTACCAAGAGACTAAAGAATTTCCAATAAATTAACATGTTCCAGAAGTGCTCTTTTTATCCACCCTACAACCTGCAAAGTCAGAATCTGAATAACCAATTATTTTAAATGAAGAGCTAAACTTAGGATACTAAATTCCTAAGTTCCGAGTTTCTAACAAATATCTTAAAATCCTTTTTACAGCTGTCAATTATGATTCTTTTGGATCTGATTGAAATCTAGCACACAAGAAAACACTAAACATGATATCGGGTCGGCTAGCAGTCAAGTAAAGTAAAGATCTAATTATTCCTCTAAATTTCTTTTGATCAACAGATTTTCCCTTAGGGTCTTTATCCAACTGAACTGAGGAACTCGTGTGTGTACTAAGAGGTTTAGCATTATCTATTTTGTATTTTTTTGAGGATATCCTTAACATATTTTGACTGACTAAGAAATGTATCTTCCTCAATTTTTTTAATGCTAAATCCTAGAAAGTAACTTAAATTTTCTATTAAACTCATCTCAAATTCAGTACTCATTGTTTTAGAAAAATCATCACAAAGATTTTTATTTGAAGATCCAAAAATGATATCATCAACATAAATTTGAACAATGAGTATATCCTTTTCACACTTCCTCAAAAAGAGATTTGTATCCACATTTCCTTTTTCAAAAGATTTTCAAAGTAGGAAGGTGCTCAACCTCTCATACCAAGCCCTAGGTGCCTGTTTCAATCCATATAATTCCTTTTTCAACTTGAAAATATGATTTGGGTATTTAGAACTTTCAAAACCTGGTGGTTGTTCTACAAAAACATCTTCTTGAATTACCCCATTTGGAAAAAGGAACTTTTTACATCCATTTGATACAATTTAAATACTCTAAAACAGGAAAAAGCTAGCAAAACCCTTATTGCTTCAAGTTTAGCTACACGGGAAAAAAGTCTCCTTAAAATCAATCCCTTCAATCTGATTATACCCCTTAGCAACTAATCTAGCCTTATTTCTAATGACTACTCCTGAGTCGTTCATTTTGTTTTTGAATACCCACGTAGTTCTAACTACACTTTGATCCTTTGGCCTTGTAATTAAATCCCAAACTTCATTTCTTACAAATTAATTCAACTCTTCTTGCATGGCCAAAATCCAAAATTCATCCGAAAGTGCTTGATCAATATTTGTGGGTTCTATAGTTGAAATGAAGGCTGAATGATTGACTTCTTTGTTTTATCCACGCCTAGTCCTTACACCTTCACTAGGTTCACCTATAATCAGTTCCCTTGGGTGGTTTTTAGAAAATCTCAAATTTCTAGGCAAAGGGTTTTATATCTCCAAATTTTCTTCCACATTTTCTTCTAAATTTTCTTCCAATTTTATTTTATCAATGTTTTGGGAGTTTATCTCAATCTCATCTTCTATAACATTTGGCTCTTCTAAAATTCCAGATTCATCAAATACAATATATGTGGTCTCCTCAATTACCAAAGTTCTTCTGTTGAATACTCTATAAGATTTTTCAACACTTGAGTATCTAACAAAAATTCATTCATCTGATTTTGGATCAAATTTTTCTAAGGCAGATTTTCCATTATTATGAATGAACACCTTGCACCCAAAAACATGCAAATGAGACAAATTAGGTATTCTTTCTTTTAGCAAATCATATGGTATTTTATTTAATTTAGATCTCACATTCACCCTATTCAGAACATAACATGCAGTGCTAACTGCCTCAGCACAAAAATATTTAGGAAGTGAGTATTCTGCCAACATTGCTCGGGCGGCTTCTATTAATGTTTTATTTTTTCTTTCGACTACCCCATTCTACTGAGGGGTTCTAGGTGCAGAAAAGTTGTGATCAATCCCTTTCTTCTTACAAAATTTCTCAAATCTCTCATTTTCAAATTCTCCTCCATGATCACTTTGTACATAAATAATTTCACACCCATATTTTCTTTGAATCCAAGTTGAAAAATTTCGAAATTCCTCAAATGATTCACTCTTATAAAATAGAAATCTAACCCATGTAAATCTTGAGTAATCATTCACAATCACAAATCCGTATACCTTCCCTCCTAGACTCACAGTTCTAACAGGTCCAAAAAGATTCATATGCAAAATCTCCAATGGTTTACTAGTTCTAAGATCGTAATTGGACTAAAAAGAGGACTTCACTTGCTTTCCTAATTGACATGCATCACAAAGATGGTCCTTAATAAAGTCTAGTTTTGGTATGCCTCTCACTAAGTTCTTTTGGGTAATCCTCCTAAGGTTTTTCATGCTAGAATAACAAAGTCTCCTATGCCAATGCCATGACTTATCAAATAAAGTTTTAAAACAAAAAGTAGTAGGAGATTGAATATAATTCAAGTCTAGTATATAAACATTATTTATCCTTTTACCATTCAAAACATCTTTATCATTTAGGCTAAATATGCAGCTAGTAGGAAAAAATTTCACACAATATCCTTTATTACATAGTTGGCTTATACTTAACAGGTTATGCTTTAAGCCTTCTACTAATAATATATTATCAATAGAAAATTTATTAAGATTTTCAATCATACCTGATCCAACCACTTTCCTTGTGGTGTTATCACCAAGTGTAACATTACCTCCACTCCTAGCTTCCAGAGATATAACTTGTGCAGTATCTCCAGTCATATACTTTGAACATCCGCTGTCTAGGTACCATATGCTCTCACGAGGTCTTGTATGAGAGAGACCCTACAAAATTATCAAACGTTAGACCTGAGAACCCAAATAAGTTTGGGTTCTACTTTTGGCAATTTACAATCAGATACATGTATGATATGTCTATGTTTATGCATCTTAGGTCTCCACACCAAATAAATTTTTATCTTTAAAGTACATGTGTGAGCTATATGTCCAAACAATCCATAATTATTACATTTGACTTTTGAAAATGGATTTCTAAGTCTTATACCATTCATCTGTCTATTCAAAGATTTATAAATTTAGGATATAGATTAGGATTAGTAAAATCTTCAAGTTTAGGGGGTATCCTATTATCCTCGTGAGCTTTTATTATTAATTTGTTAAATGAATTCATATCTTCCAAAATTCAATTTGTATAATTTGATCTATAAATTTTGCTCTTCGATTTATCCTTAAAATTTTTAAAATCTTTTTCAAGTTCAGCGTAGGATGATTTTAAATTTTCATATTTTTATTCAAGTCATCAAACTCATCAAGTAATTTCATGTGATTGTCATCAATTAAAGCTTGATCTTTCCTAAGAGTTTCATATTCCTTTTATAATTTTTCAAACTCTAAACTTAGACTAGCATGCATTTTCTTTATTTTCCTATATGCATCATGCATATGTTCAGAAACTTCAAAAAGTTTATCACAGGTTAACTCACATACCTCTTCTTGATCTGACTGATCAAGACAATCAGCCATTAAGCACATATTAGTGACTTCCTCTTCCTTTTCAGTCTATGATGAATCTGAAGTTGAGTCCTCCTAGAAAGCTCTTTGAAATTTCTTTTTTTCCTTCTTCACAATTGGTTTCTCCTCTATCTTCTCCTTGCTAGGAGTGGCTTTAAGTTCTGGGCATTTAGTCTTAATAAGAACAGGTTTCCTGCACTCATAGTAAATCACATCATTTGAAAGTTTGACATTTCTATTAAATTTATCTCTATTCCAATGCTGGCGTCTCTTCTGCTTCCTCTTCAGAAAGCTTCTGAATTTCCTAGTCATCAATGCAATGTCATCTTCATCCTCAGGTTGTGAGTGTTCACTCTTAAACTCTTCCACTTTTAGTGCTATGTTCTTTTCCCTTCGTGGTTTACCTGCATCAATCTTTCTTTGGCTAACTCCTTGCTCGTAAGCAATTAGCGAACCAAGAAGATTATCAACAGAGTAAATGTTTAGATCTTTACTCTGTAATTATAGTAATTTTAGTATCATAAGCAGTAGGCAAACAACGAAAAATCATATTATCCATTTTAACATTCGTTAGTTCCCTACCCAGTGCATGCAAAGAGGTGACTATTTGTGTGAATCTTGTGTACATATCAGAAATAGATTCCTTTGATTTCATGTGAAATAGTTCATAATCATGCAACAAGATATTAAGTCTAGATTGCTTAACCTCATTAGTCCCCTCATATGTCCTTCCCACTTTTGCAAGTAGAAACCCGCATGTAATCTTCTGATTTAAGAGCATAAAAGAAACTATTCAAGCATTTAGCATTTAGTTGTGCTAAGTCACGTTCATCTACTGTCCAGTCTGCAAAAGGTGTTTCAACTATAACTCCGTCAACTAGTCTAGTTAGTTTTATATATCCTTCCTGAACTAAGATCAACATACGATAATCAAGTGAGTGTAAAAATATAGACGTGCGAGTTTTCCAAAAATCAAAAGGTATATTATCGAACAGTGGAGGTCTAGTTATAGAGTAACCGTCGGGTGTATTTTGGTTTCCAAATATAGCCATCTACGTTAATCAAAAAGTAGTCTAAACTTATGATTTTGAAACAAATCTCTGATACAACTTGTTGAAACTTGTTCACTATGAATTAGGTTGTTAAACCTAAGCTTATGTTCCAACAGCTAACCAAGAGGGGGGGGGGGTGAATTGGTAATT
>NW_021319225.1:66512-85478 GCF_001605985.2 Dendrobium catenatum
CAGGAGGAGCAAGATGCATCAAGCTTGGAGCAACCGTGTGATCTCCCTCACACCTCTTCTCCCTCACAACACTCACCTCCTCCTTCCTCTCTCAACCCTCAAGAATTTCTCTAGAGTTTTCTCCCTTGGAATCCCTCTCTAATCACGTTCACCCCCTCTGTAATCTTACCCAAAAAGAACTTGATTGATATCTAAAAAAGGCTCCAAAAACCTCTGAATTCAAAAGTAGCCGTTACTATTCGTACAGTACGATTCCACATCGTACAGTACGATCTTCATAAACAGACATCGTCCTGGTACGAAGATGTACGAACAGTTCAAAAACAATTCGTACGGTACGATCCAACAAGATATTATTCGTACAGGACGATGGTCTGGACGATCGGATGTCGTCTATGTTCATCGTATGGTACGATTACTATCGTACAGTACGATGTGACAAAAACCAAGAGATCGTCCAGGACGATATCCGAGACGATCATACTTCGTCTCTGTTCATCGTATGGTACGATCGCGTTTGTACAGTACGATGTTCAAATTTTAATTAGGCCTGGATTACATGCACTAATCACGGGTTAATTTAAGTAAGTATTAAAAGTGGATCGTACAGTATGAACCTGTTTGTACAGTATGAATGGTGCAAAATCACTTACTTAAATTAAATCACGGCTAGGATTTTGGATCTGAACATATCGTACGGTACGAAAGAATTCGTACAGTACGATCTATTCACAAAATTGTCCACATAGCTTGGATCATACGGTACGAAATAAAATCGTACAGTACAATCTACAGAGAAGAATTTTAATTACATTTTGCAGTTAAAAAAAACTCTCCCCCTGTGTGTGTGCATGGTTGCTCTTACTCTTACGCATTTTGTGGCCAGACTCAATAAAGTAAAAATACAATAAATGAAAAATATAATGTTTGACTCATACTCCTAATCTACCCAGTCTTGAGTCTTCCTTTCTTCTTGAGTCACTTGTGATCTTCCTGAAATGTTAGTGCTCAAGGAAAATAGCAAATAAAATAATATTCAATGAAAAGCTGTTCCAAAATACTCATTATTTGGCATCATCAAAATCTTAAACTCGGGGTCATGGGTTGCAACTTTTAAAAATTTTACTCTATTTTAAAATTTAAAGCCTAGAATTTAAATTTAGTGAATTTTATAGAAAAAATTTTTCAACCACAATTTTGAAACAGTAAAACAGAAAAATAAAAAAGGCAGCGAAAAAATAAGAAACACGAGATTTATAGTTGTTCGGTCAAACTTAACCTACGTCCACTCCTCGGAGGCACCCTCCGAGTATTTTAGTAATACTACTAATGACTCTCCTTTTGCACCCACAGCATGGCGGAGAAGTCTTTACAAAACTCTCTTCCACCACTACACGGTGCGGCAGAGAACCGTCATCCTTTTACATTCTTTCAAGTGTTGGTAGAGAATTATTTGTCCTTTCTCACTCTCCCTATATAGACAGAGAACCCTTTGTCCTTTCACACTCTCCTAGTGTGGGCAGAGAATCCTTCATCCTTTCACATTCTTTTAGTGTGGGCAGAGAACCCTTCGTCCTTTCACACTCTCCTAGTGTGGGTAGAGAACCCTTCGACTGTTCACACTCTCCAAGTGTCGGCAAAGAACTGGATCTCCTTGACAGATCTTCTCGCAAGAAATCTAGAAGGAAGAGATAAAAGAGTGAAATAAACACAAATCAAAAGTAATGATTCTTATCTTTGAACACCAAGTGAAGTCTTCACACTCCAGTAGTAAGAATTCTCCTTAGAACACTCTCTCACACTCTCTCCTTGACTCTTCTTTCAATAGGCATGAAGATCAGTGAGCAAAAAGATTAAGTGGCAGTTTAGATTAGACTATTTATAGGAAAGACATAAAATATCGTCCAAAAATTGCAAATTTTTAAGTCAATACGCATTGGATCGTTCCGTACGATCGTGTATCGTCCTAGACGGTTTTACTTAAATGCGTTGAAAACGAACCTAATATATATGGGTACGAAATGATTTCATTTACACACATCTACTAATACAAACTAGGTTCATCCGATACGGACAATTATTCAATAAGTCAGTTCCCAAAAAACTGCAGAACATCACTAAAGTTTCAGAGTCAGTTCACTTTGTCCTGGGACGAATATGGGTTCATCCGGACGAAATTTTTCTAGAGAGCAACTCATCCTGGCACGATTATAAATTTCATCTTAATGAAAATTCTCCATAGGAGATTTCATCCTGGGACGAATACAGTTCATCCTGAATGAAAATACTCCAGAGAGCAACTCATCCTGGAACGAATATAAATTTAGTCTAAACAAAAAATTTCCCAGAGAACATTTCATCCTAGGATGAATACACTTCGTCCTGGACGATCAGGACATAGAAAAATTTTCTTCAATTCCTGTTCGTTCCATTGCTCTTACAAGGAGATAACTGACCTGATCATCCAGTACAAACTATGTTCATCTCGTACGATCAGTACAAAATTTTCTAGATCTGCTTAAGTGTGTGTTTATTAACTCAATTACAATCACTCCCTCTCAAACTTAATTCAAAGAAAAATACAAGCTTTAAATGCACAGTATCTCATGCAGAATTTGATTTGAAATCTTCGTAGTCTGGAGTTTGATTTTCCTGAAGTGTTAGTACACACAAGAGCAAAAATAACTCTTCCCAAAAGTGATAGGAGATAACTACACATAAAACAATAACAATTGAAATCATCAAAACTATACAAGTTGCAAGAATGTAAAACATGTAAATAGTAACTCTCTTAACAATTGTCATAAATATGATTCAAATTATTTAGTTATTGGCTTATGAATAGATGTGTAGTACCGCATGCATGCTTATATTAAGTGCGCATTTTATAAGCTAGCTAATCTTGAGAAAATATATGGTGAACAACCATTTGTTTAAATCAAATTCACAAACATGTTTAGTACATATATATATATATATATATATATATATATATATAATTAAATAGCTTTTTGTAGTAGTTTAGGGTTAATGGGGTACATATGCTCAACTAGCCCATTAAGAATACAACAATTTTTATAAATCTATAAACCTAATACTCATACTTGAAATCACTTTACAAATGCATTAGTGACTTTCAATTATAAATTTTCTATAATTAAAATCAACTCAGATAGCTTAGGTTAATGGGTTGATTAATCTCTACTTTATTTTTCTTTAATATAAAAGTGAAGTTCTCAGGTGAATTTCAGAATCAGGCACCCTCATAATACAATATTATTTGTATATGAGTGATATATTGAAAAGTTATATAAAAAGAGGAAGTTGAGAGCTTTAGGCTTCATTTGGGACATCTTTCTTTTTTGCTTCCTAAAGAAGCTTCCTAGTTATATAAAAAGAGGAAGTTGAGAGCTTTAGGCTTCCTAAAATTTTTATACTATGAAGTTGCTTTAAGAAGTAATAAGAAAGTCCTCCCAAACCAAGCCTTAGTCTTGCATAAAATGGGCTCAACCAAAATAGATAATATCTTATAATGTACACTTCGAGCTATTTTTTTGATGTCTCTCTCTCTCTCTCTCAATCTTAAAATGCTTTAGCATGTTCCTTTTTGAAAAATCTTTTTGTACATATGATGTCATGCAAAAACGTGTATGTTTGATTTTTTTATTTTTTATGTTCATACTAATCCCTCAACTTAGCCTCCTTTATCTTGGTGGAGTAGTATGTCCCTACTCAATATTTCTTTTGATAAACTTTAGAATGTTTATTATCTCGATGTCAAAATTGTTTTACTATGACTCTAAGATGGACTACTTGAAATGTATTTAATTTAATTTTAAATTGACTTAATATATTCATATATTCACATGAATTGGAGTATGATTATTGAAAATAACATGGCCCAGCCCAAAAAGTTGGACTATAAAGGTTGGAATTGATGGTCAATTGAAAATTTAGAAACTTATGCTAATATTAAATACTAAAAGAGCATATGCTCATGAACTTTCTTAAAGTATCAATTTTCAAAACATAAAATATCCTAAATGTTTATAAAGATTAGCCAATGTTCAATTTAGTTTAGTAAGAAGTGTAAATTTTTATCTAACTCTATAATTTAAATCTTGATATTTCAAATTTTTTAGCCTAGTCACAATACTAAAAGCCTCTATACCAAAATTTTGAATAGCATTCTTCGGCAATACTTTTATTATTATTGAAGTAATATATACATAATGCAAAATTCATCCATTCTAAGGAAAAGAAAGAATTACAAGCACAATTGTCAACAAAATCTCACTGGCATTTCTAATTCATCAGATGAAAAGAAAAAATTAATGGAAGCCATAAATAAATTTCTCAACAAATTATTTAGGTGAACTCTATAATGCGGAAAGTAATAACATTATTATTATTTTCATGTCTTAGTGGTTGCACCATTCCTAGCTTCTGTTAGAGTGCAGTGACTCAAAAATATTTTCATGTGCTAAGTAGTATGACGACCAGGCATCAATTCACATGTAGCTCCAAGAGTCAAACCAAAATTTGATCCCAAATAATCCTCAGCAAATCTCTATAGCTCCCTCTTATGCATCATTAATCTTCAATGATGGTATTTTTTTTAAGTATGAACATCCCAATAATTTAGATCACTTTGTGAAGCCATTTAATCATTTGACTCGTTATTTTCTGAAGAAATGAGCATCATGAATTCTTTGTATGTCTTGTTGAAATCTTCAACATAAACAGAAGCTTCTACCTGTTAAGAAAATTGTAATCAATCAAGAAAATAAATAAATTTATTCACACTCTACACAATTAACCAGTAAGGAAATATTTATTAAATATGAATTCTCCAAAAGCTTTATTAAACATAGTAAAACTCTCTATATGTTTTATAGAATCAAGTGTGTGGGAGAAAGTGTGCAGATTTTTAAATAGTAATGCAATACAAAATTAATAAAAGTGTTTGAAGTTAATAATTATGAAATTGTTTTTGGTATGAAGATGAAAGTTCATATTTGTTTTAAATCAAAATAAAACCTGAACTTATTCAATTCAAGAATAATTTCTTTTTATTTGAAATTTAAAATCAACCCATTTTATTGGTCCTTATCATATCATGGTTAGCTAGGTCAATAACAAAACCAATATGGAATCACATACATTAAAACTCCAAAACAATTAATTTAAAAAACAAGAAATGTTGTAAGAGTAGAATAAGGAATAACAAAAAATTACCTTTTCTAATTCTTTCCGAGCCGCTTCTCTTTCCTTCTCAATCATCCTTTTACGCTTGATTGCCTTATTTCTAATGGCTTCAACAGTTGTAATTCTTCTACTTTCTACATGAAGTATGATGGTTATTAAAAAATCTTGTCAAATAATAAAATAAATTAAAAATAATAGCTAGTAAATAAGTTATTAATAAAAATGAAACCATAAGAAAATTAACTTCTTTTATCAATAGCTAAAATCAATGCTCTATGAATTAGAAAGAGAAAAATTCTTCTTTTAGTTAAATAGTTGTCTACTCATGCTTTAACTTGCTGGAGGTGATGTCCATGTTCTATTATTATTAATTTATTATAACTTTAGAAACTAAAATGGCCACTCTTTCTTGTCCTTACCCTATCCAGGAATAGAGTACTCAGATTGTTCGACAAATTGATTAAAACTAGTTCAAAAATTTTGGGTTAAACTAAATAAAATTAATTATGCTCATTATTTTTTTTTTTTTTGAAGAATGTTAAAAATGCATAGAAAGAGAAAACAAAGCCTAAATACAAACTACTGAGAGTGAAGAACTCATACACAATCTTCCTTCACCATATTACAAAAGGAAGATGGTAACTCATTCTCACAAAACAAGTCCCAAAGAAAATCAGAAGAAAAAGCATGATTAGCACAAAAATCCGCTAATCTATTACAACTGCGATTAACCCAATGAAAAATCACCTTATTTACCTTATTAAGAAAAGAAGAATCTTCAATACTCAATCTTCTATCCATATTCTTCGGTATACAGTGCACTTTGTGAAGAATATCAATAACATTTTTATTGTCAGCTTCTACAATGATGCCTTCAACCCCATCAAATCTGCCATGTAAAACTTCTGTAAGAGCAAAAATAGCAAACATCTCCAATTGGGCAATGTCCCAATGCGTTTTCTTCCTCCCAAATGCAAGTAGGAACCTTCCTTTACAATCCCTTACAATACCGCCAACACCAGCCTCATAATTTCCTTTGAGAGAAGCATCAAGGTTAATCTTAATCCAACCAGGGGGGAGGAGGTTGCCATTTATCAAAAGATAGCCCAATGGATTGATTAACAACCCAGTTACCCAATTGAACAACGTGCAAACAATCCTGGCTGATCAAGCTGGGAATATAAATAGCAATAAATACATTGCTTTCTTCAGGATTCCCATGCTTGACCTTGTTCCTATGGTTCCAAACAAACCAAATAATAGTAAAATACATCTTTACCATCATCAAATTACCATTTTGAAGCCGCTGTATACCCTCCAAGCAATCAAACCATCCATTGAAAATGGGTATTTGAAATCCCCAACCTCTCATCACATCCAGCACCTTCCAAAGTTTACAACAGCTGGATGAAATGTGATTGATGTCTTCTAATACTTCACAACCCATTAGGAAAAAAGAATCATCAGCCAGCTTCCTCATGAAGAGGAAAGCACCTGAAGGCAGAGCATTCGAGAATAACGGCCATAAAAACACCTCTATTCTAGCAATCAACTTCAGTTTATAAACCCAACTGAATGGAACAACACTATCCATGTTCTTATATTTGTC
Source organism: Dendrobium catenatum (assembly GCF_001605985.2). Taxonomy (NCBI): domain Eukaryota; kingdom Viridiplantae; phylum Streptophyta; class Magnoliopsida; order Asparagales; family Orchidaceae; genus Dendrobium; species Dendrobium catenatum. Next base: position 73,330 of record NW_021319225.1, read on the forward strand.
TTCCATAATTAAAGCAAAAATAGATTTTCCAGACATCTTAAATCTCAGTTCCATACTATCCAAAAGCAAATAGGGAGAAATCTGTACCTTACAGATAAGTTCCATGAGATCAGCCCCAAAGAACTGACTGAGTTTCACCCAGTCCCAGCAGCCTTCAGTAATGAAGAAGTCAAGGGTAACATCTTCATCCTCAAAATTACCAACAAACGTTGGCCATTTGATTAGAGACTTGTCCAGAATCCATATGTCTTTCAGCACGTTGATGCTTACCCCATCAGCAACTCTCCATCTAACATGCTCCCTGAGTGCATTCCACCCCGAAAACAAAATCTTCCAAGTACAAGAACTCCTCCTATACAGCCGATAATTCCACCAATTGGCTCCATACTTAGCATTAAGATGTCTTCTTAACGAACAATTATTACGTCCTCCGACCGGACCGGACGTAGAGGAACGTCCGGTCGAAGGCGAATTCCGACCAAAAAATGAGTTGTACTAACCAAATACCGAGTAATACCAAACAGTAATGAGGAATACCATCATTTGAAGACCCAATACCGAGTTATACCGATCTTTACCAAGCAAATACGAGTTATACAAAAGTTGTACTGAGTTTTTCCCAGTAAAACTCGGTACAACTCTGTAATTCTCGGTACAGGTCGGTATAACTCGGTATTGGTCTTCAAAGAACGGTATTCCTCATTATTATCAAATAATACCTAGTTGTACCGAGCAAATACTGAGTTTTTTGACGAAAAATTGCCTCCGACCGGACGATCCTCTACGTCTTTGCACCGGACGTAATAAAAGTTCCTTCTTAACAGAGATTCAGGTTTATCGATCAACTTCCAAGCAAATTTGGCTCTCATAGCATCCCTCCTAGCCATAGCTGAGTGAACATCCCAACCTCTATACTCCTTCGGCTTACAAACTTGTTCCCATGCCATGTAATGAAGTCCCCTCTTACCATCACTTTTATTCCATATAAAATCTCTACAAATCTTCTCAAACTCCATTAAAGTTTTCATAGGAATAAGAGAATGAGTCATGATAAAAATCGGAAGAGAAAGATAAACTGACAACTTATGGTAATTAATGGGTCTAATTGTGGTAAACCCTAAAAATCTGCCTTCCTTAAGCTTCTCAATGACAACTTGATGCCCAAATACTCAAACTCATCAACTAACTTAATACCCATAAATTTGGAAATCTGCAACCTCCTCCTCCTGTCCACCGAATTACCATAAACCAAAGAAGATTTATGGTAATTAATGTTTTGACCAGTCCACATATAATAATTCTCCATAATTTTTCTAACTTTCTTCATGACGTTCACTTTAGCTTCCAAAAACAGCAAAATATCATATGCAAATAATAGTTGAGAGATCCTCTGGGCATTAGCAGAAATCCTAAAACCCACCTCGGTACCCCTACTACGAAAGGCGTTGGAAAGTAGTTAGGAGCAAAGCATAAAAAGAAAAGGTGACAGAGGACACCCTTGATGAAAGCCACTCTTCCCTTCAATCCAACCACAATTAGACCCATTAATCACAATAGAAAATCTTGGATCTACTATACATTCCATCACCAAATGAACAAACCTGGAAGGGAACCCCAATTCTATTAACATTCTCTCCAAATTAGACCAACACATACTATCATATGCTTGCTCCATGTCCACTTTGATTGCCAAGAATCCATTACATGCTTTGGAAAATCTCAACTTGTTGAAAACTTCCTAAGCTAGAAGAAGATGATCTGAGATTGACCTACCCCTCACAAAAGCCACTTGTTCTTCAGAAATAATCCTGGGCATAATATCCACCATTCTGTTAAGCAAAACTTTAGCAACAATTTTATAAATTGAATTGCATAAACTAATGGGATGGTAAGCCAAAGGAATACTGGGATTAGAAGATTTAGGAATAAGCACCACTAAGGTGTCTTTCCAATCCTTATTCATAGAACTAGTGAGGAAAAACTGATGCACAGCCCGCATTACATCCACTCTAATGATTTTCCAAAAAGCTTTGAAAAAGGAATAGGTGATTCCATAAAAGCCCGGAGCTCTGTTACTTCTCAGATTCAAAATAACTTCATAGATTTCAGCTTCATCCAGCTCCCTGTTCAACCATTCCTTATCTCTGTCAAGTAAAGAAGCCCAAAGCTTTGGCCACCCAGCAAAGCTATAGATACTGGATGTCCACTTCACCTGAAAAAACCTCTTGAACACCTCCTCAATCATTTCTAGATCATCAGTCAGCACCCCGTTAGAATCCTTCACTTGAGAAATCCAGTTAACATTCCTTCTAGAGTTGGCAAAATAATGTAAGAATTTGGTATTTGCATCACCATCCTTAATCCACTTTACTTTTGCTCTCTGCCTCCACCAAGTATTTAGATTATTAAGCACAATTTATCCTCATTCAACCACCCAAGCCTTGATTCTTCTTCTTGCAAAATCAGAATTTCAGCTTTTAATTTTTCTTTCTCCAAAGAGAAATTCTTCAATCTAGCCTTGCTTCAATAAAATAAATCTTTCAAGGTCCTTTTACATTTTTTATTAAGAACCTCCATGTCATCCCCCAAAAATGGTCTCTTCCACTTATTAGAGGCAATATGCTCAGCAGTCTTAAAGGAAAGCCGAGTATCTTAAAACTTTATACCACTTTTACCTTTACAAACCGACTCAAACATCTTAAGTACAATCGGACAATGGTCCGAAGCAACTCTAGCAAGATGTCTAACCAAGGTAATTTGGATTGTGTTGATGGCCAAGGAATTAAGAATATACCTATCAAGCCTTTCCAAAATCCTTCCTCCACCATTTTTATTGTTGCACCAAGTGTACCTAGGTCCAACAAATCCGACTTCATGATAGTCATTCTCATTCATAAACTTCAACATATCCAAAGAGCCTTGATTGATTTTAAACCTTCTACCACCCTTCTTGTCCTCTCGAGCCAAAATGCAATTAAAATCCCCTAGCTCTAACAATAGAAAGAATATCTCTATTGGAAGCCTCCTGAATAAACTCCCAAAGACACCTTCTCTTCAGAGTCTCCTTACTAGCATAAACAGTAGAAATCATCCAGACACCTCTATTGAAAACATTGAGATCACCAATAACACATTGATATGAAGTTTTCAAAACAGAGAAGGACGCAAAATCCGATCTTTAGAGTACCATAATACCACAAGAAAGGCCTTCTGAGGGAAGAATGAAATAATCCCAACCAAGCCCCATCATCCTTACAAACAAATCCTTATCCATATAAGAAATTTTAGTTTCAGGAAACCCTACAAAGAATACTTTGTAGTCTTTAATAATCTCCTTTAAATAGAGGAAGGCTTCCCTCTTTTTGGCCCCCCTACAATTCCAGAAAATAATAGATTCCATTAAAAGAGTCTGGGGGAGAGCCACCACCTTTTTTCTTCGAACCACCATCCACACTCCTACCCCTTGAACTAATTTTAATAGGTCCCAAAGCTCTAAGCTCTTTAGCAAGCTTTCGTTTTACCATTTCTCCACTAGAAACAGATTCTTTCTTTATCCTCCCAGCAAACTTACACAACTCACACCCCTTGACACTCTCAGTACCAACAGGGCTCCCTGAAATAGGAGGAATTCCATCACTGCCACATCCTCCAGAAACAGTTTTAACACAAGCAACCTCTATTCCATCCTCTTCCACCCCATCCAACATAGCAAATTTATTCAAACCAGCTGGAACAACAAGGTGATTAGCATTAAAAAACATACCATCGATCTTAGAAGGAGCCTTAACCGAATCAACAACCTCCACAGCAGAATTTACCAACCGGGCAGAATCCCTTCCAGAAGCCACCTCTTCCTCTTCACCAGGTATCTCACCTTCTTCCAATTCAGTATCTGCAACAATGTCTTTCACCTTGTCACAATTTCCATTACCTGGAGTAATTTTCCCATAAAATTCATCATGTGTTCCAGCCATTTTAAACATGCATTAAGATTATCTAGGAGACATCTTGCAACATTTATAAAAATTGTAATTTGCTTGCTTACACATTCTCATAAGAAAATGAAAATATTAAAATACTTACTCTCTTTATGTTTTTCCATGGAATCCTCCTTTCCATGTTCCATTCTAACTTGATTGATTTAGTCCTGAGAAATAAATTGCATGATATGAATCATTATCTCAAACTAAAAAAAAAGATAAATATTGTGCAATAATGAATGGAGTATAACTCGTTTAATAAAATGAGAAAGAATAATGTAAAGATTATTTTCATAAAATCAATCATGGATATTTTTTATGGTAAAATAAATATCAATTAATATTCACTATAAAACCACCAAAATATAATACCAGTTCACAATGAGTTAAACAAATTGTCCATATTTAAAACCAAAAGAAATCAAAGAATGAAAGGCCCTAAATTAATCAATATTGCAATGAATGTTTAGACAGCCGATGCGTTGGTTAGCATTATATATAATACATAAATAAAAAATCCACAGCCGATGCGTTGGTTAGCAGAACCAAATTCAGCCATGGGCTTTCGAGTTATGACCAAACAAAGAAAATTATAGTAAGAATGAAATTATAGAACTTTTTATTTTGTTGACTTAATTTCTTGATTATTACTTTTAAATAATAAAATTTATTATCACACTGTTTTATTTTGTTTTAAATATGTTTTTTGTTGTAATAGATTTAAATTCTATATTAGATCTAAAGAATATTATAGACTTAAGTGAAATGAAATGTAGACTAGACGGCAATTTAATTTGCTGAAAAAAGAATCAATAGTTAAGGGAAATACAATCTAAAAATGTCAAAATAAATGGAGATGATTTTTTTTTATTTGATGTAAAATGAATACAGTATACAGCTCAATAATAATGATGAGCCATGAATAATAGTCAACGGTGTCGGGCGATAACATACAATGACTAGTAGTGAAAAAAGTCGGCGATGCCCGGCGTTGAGTGATGGCCAGCAACAACCGAAACTGATAATAATAAAAAAATTACTTGGAGTTGGAGCTTGGAGATCATTTAAATAAATTGAGTCACATTTGACTAAAAAATATTTAAAAAAGTTCATATCCATCTTTTTAGGACAAAAATGGAGAATGGACTAAAACTCCCATATATGAAGACTTAGTTCTCATTAGTTAATGGACAAAATTATTTCCCCCGAGTGATAAATTAGAGCCACATAAGCTACCCTCATTATCAAGAAAAAAACACATATCTTGCATATGAAAAATGAATATTAAAATAAATAAAAATGCAGGTCCGTGAAATAGATTTTATTATTAAAAGTCTAAAATGTATAGTTGTATAGTTATTGAAAATTTAAAAAATAAATAATCCTGCAAAAAGTTTGAAAAAAATAAACTAAATAACTGATCTCTTTTATTTTTTTTTTAAGAAAAAAGAAATGCATTAAGTAATAAGAACAATACAGTGCAAGCCCAAATAATGGCCACGCAGATGAAAATTACATCAAGAAGAGTGCAATAAACGATCAGGCCAACCAGTCTTAACGAAAAGAAATAAGAAATTCCCCATAACTGATCTCTATATTGTTATAATTAAGAGAATTAGGTTTTGAATCCAAAATCAAGTGCTTCAGCTGTCATTGATGATATTTTATGCAAAACATTTATGTTAGAGAAGAGAGAGAGAGAGAGAGAGAGAGAGAGCAAACAAAATTTTCTATGTTGAGCAAACCTCACAAGTGCTCGTCTATGTTTTTTAAAACATGCTCTTGCTCTTATAGAAAAAGTCTAATTTTTTTTTTATCATGAATGCTCATCTTCTCCAACGAGTTGTGGTGCTCGTCTGTGTTTCCTTATTTCTTCAGTGAGCAAAGCTCAGGAGTTGGTGGGCCCGAGTTCGACTCCCAACCTCGCTCTACAGCGAGCCAAGCCTATTGTAACTTCAACAACCAGACATTCAAACTTCTTCGGTGAGGTAAGCTCATGAGTTGATCTTATGGCCGCTGCAACTCCGACAAGCTGAGTTTTAGCTCAACATATGGCCTCGTTTCAAGCTCGAGCTCAAGTTTGAGCTTGTCCCCAAGTTGAAGTGATGAGTTCATGCCCGCCTTGACTTGTTTATACTCCTAATTAGCTATTACTGGCTTACATTATGTTGGCATAGGGAGTACTGGAGTAGGATAAAGAAATGAAATTATTTTATGTTGTGGTGGCCTAATAATCCAATGCATTAAGTATATATAGGTTGTAAGTTGTTATCACCATCATCATGTAAGCTATTTATTCATTGTTTGAAAATAAATTTAAACTCAAACACATAAGTGAGCCATTTCCATATTAAATTGTGTCACTATGACTACAAGTCCAGCAACCATGATATAAATTTTTTAATAGAATAATGTGATATGCAAACTTATAATTAAAGTTATTGTAGATTGATAAATATAGAAATTATTAATATACTTAGAAATTTAATCTTTTATAATTTATAATTCATGTATTATTATACTTATTATTTTAATATATAAATTTATATATTTAATATCATAAATACTAATAGTAATGATTTATCTATCTATCTATATATAGATATATATTATTTATATATCTAATATTTCAATAATTACTTCGTGACAATTTATATATTGGCACAAAGTAATTTTTTAAATATTATATATCTAAATATATAAATATTTGGGGATGTGCTTGTACATAAATTCCCCAGTTCTAACCAATGATTAGCTTAAGTTGTAAAGAACAACTAGTAGTTACCGTCTCTTCAAACGACTTCGAGTCGATCTAAGCCAAAGCTTCAAATGGGTGGTGATTACCACGCTGTATTTCTTGAGCTCAAAGAATTGTGATATGAGAGAATGGGAAAAACAATTCTGATCGGCGAGAATTAGAAATGTATAATTGTTTTACCGATTGGTACCTAACTCCCTTCTTGTTAACTTTTAGAATTGCATTGGATATTAATTTTTTTTTCGTTAGGGATTTCCGTTAATACGTTTCATTTTTCAAGCATTTATTGAATCAAAATTATGCTCACCGATAGCTATTTTTCCCATACAAATGTGACTTTTAAATTGTCAGTTTTTTAGTTCATGTAATGAAAATGTTTATAGTTTTGTTTGGTATTAGTGATATATATATCTACGTGTCTAGTTGGTTCATTTGAAACCTTCTGCAGAACAGGACAATTGATGAAGTCATGAATGTAGTGAAAATCTGATCAATGCTGAAGTCCCCTTCGAGGATGTGTGAGTGTGGGTGTGGGTATGGCTGTATGAGCTTTTTATTTCAAGTGTTAGCTTTTTTTTATTATTATATGCGCTGGTTATAGTATTGATTGAAATGTTCAGTTCTTCTATTTTCTTAAAAATTTTCTACTTTCATTTTAGACAAACATGATAGTGATTTCAATGAGTCTTCATTGCTTGATGTGCCATCTTCTGAATGAATTAGAAAATTGCATTTAGAAAGCTTTATTTTTGGCTTCTTTAATAAAGCAAAGCTAATTCCTCATATAGCAATCAACAAGATTGGATGGTGGAGGGTCCCCAAATAGTTGTTGTTGAAGTTGGAGCCCAATAAGGCTTATAGCATTACAACAGTGTGCATACTAATATGAGAGGGAAAGTGAAAACAAGGGTTGGGTGCAAGAGGTTGTCTAAGTTGATTACATGGATTGAGTAGGCTAGATAACTATTTGTAGAACTCCGTTGCTTACATTTGTAGGCAAAAAAATTTGAAGATGAGATTTTTGATCGGCCTTCTTTCTTAAGAATACTAAGACCATTAAAATTATTTCCATCATGTCATCATTACTTTGAAAACAAGGATCCAATTGGGATTGTTAGAGGGTTTCCATTACCTGTTTTAGTTTTTTTTTTTTTTTTTTTTTTTTTGTAAAATAACCACCAGCCACCATAACTAAAGGTGTCAAAACTTGATCCATCCTAAAACCTAACCTGAAGCATTTCAAGTTTGGGTCAACCCATTTTCCTTACATGTTAGCTTTGTGTTTGAGATTCTGGCCCATTTATTGTGTTCAAGTTAACCCAAAAACCCAAAATCATTCCAAAATGACTTAGATATGCAATCCTGACCAGTGCCGAAGGCCTCACTCCTACTTCGCACCCCATGATCATAGCCCTGGTCCCACTTCGTCGCTTATAAGATCACATTTGAACCTTGATAGCCATACCCTCTAGCACAGCTACGCTCTGTGCTCTACTTGCCCGTGTCATTCTACACTTGCCTAGTGGCCTTGGGACCCTTCCACCCTCATGTTGCTTCTGTAGTGCGCCCGCGGCTCACCCATCTCTCATACATGAGTCAAAACGTGGTAACCCAACAGATAAGGTTTGAGACAGATATTCTGACCTGTTTATAAAATTTAGTTGGGTTAGGGTCATCTCATTTGTACTCGAGTGAATTTTAGGTTCGTCGAGAACCCAACCTAATGACCTATTTTGACACCCCTAACCATAATCTTGTCATCTTGGTTGTAACTATCAAACTGTGCTCCTCATAATAATCTTACCTAGTTGAGCCAATTGCACTTAGTCTATTTTGAGTAGATCCTTTGTTTGGATAGGTCATATTTGTTAAAAAAGAGAGATTTAGGATATTGAAACACATTTTGTTCTGAGCCCATTACACTTGTAATACTCTTTTTTAGAGGCAAACAATAGGCTCATAAACCTCTTTTGGTCGTCGCAACCTAATCCAACAATCTATCCCATGCATAAAAGTCATTTGATTCAATAATGCATGCCCTTTAAAATATCACTAACATAATGGGTAGAAGAGTTGTGAAGTATATAACACTTATTATTTGGCATGCATCCATTTAGGTTGTCCTCATGTCCTTATAATTTTGGCAAAGTTTTGGTTTTCCATTATGTGAAAACTAATTTTGCTTGTGTTCATCATTATCTTGTTATCACCACTGAGTGCCCATAAGTTGCTTTAAAAAATTTCACCAAAGTTAATGTCAATAAACATAAAATCAACTCGAAATGACCGATAAATTAATTTAATAAATTTCTAGAAATCTTTAAATAAAAAACCATTCCATATTCGTAATTGATGGTTGGTTTGACTATTTATTCTTATTATGCCACTTCCTTTTGAATATTTGCTTAATGGCTGAGCTTCCCAATATATCATTTCTCCTCTTTTTGACAATCTTGTGATTAGAGCAACTTCATCTATGATAAATTTTAGCTCATAGCCCTTCATGACAAAGGATTGCCTTGTAAAATCCCATATAATAGTAGCATGTATATCAGGGGTGTATTCTGCTCAAATGTAGGGAACGCGGTAAATTGAAAATGTTTAAATTCCATAAAGCTTTCTCTAGTTCATCCAATAATATTTCAGCTAAGGAGTCATAGACATATCTAAATGTTCAGGCTTTACAATGAAAACTAACCTTTTGAATGTACATATGTAATGAGTAAGGGTCAATATCTATATTTGTTGCAAACCTTTTTCAAATATTGTGATTTTGATGATAACAAATATTATTATGTCTATTATTGCTTTCTCTAATTTCTGTGATATTTTTGTTTTGTGTTTATATATGTTGACATTTTAGGAAATTAGACTATCAGTTCACTAATAATTCTGATTAGCTTAAGACTGGATAAACTAGGGTACAGTTAGTTTTCATTTTATTCTATATTTTTTACTTTCATGAGTTGTATCACAAATTTTGGTGGATAACATTTCTGGTAACCTTTCACACACCCAGGGAGAGAGATAAAAATTATTTTGAGAGTCTATTTTAAAGTAACTCATATTGTACGAACTAATTTGTACTATATAAATCTAACTTGTACTATATGAAGTGTTCTGCCCTTTCAAATACCTATCCGCCAAAGGTTAAGAAAGATACTAGTTCTCTATGGATTATGCAGTATAATTTGGTTCATATTGTTCGCCCTAATTAAGATCTTTCTTAACTAATCACATAATATTAGGTAATCAAATCATGGACTTTTACTATTATTGATCATATTGTATGATATAGTTTGTACTGTATGATTACCCTTGTATGACATTGTTCATCCTAGATATCATACCAAATAAAATCCATATTTTTTATACTGATCATACCATATAATTTACATAGTACAGGACGATCACCTGTGTATGAAGTTGAAGTTGGCCATACCAAGGATCATCCCAAACAAACAGAAAGAATTTCTACAGACCATACCATATGATGTTTTAGTCATACAATATGATGTCATATAAAAGTTAAATAGTTCATCAGAATGTTATTATTGGATTAGTTTGAATTGAACATATCATACCGTATGATATATGTATCATACTATATGAATACAAGATGGATCTTATTGAAACTTATAATTCTAGATTGAGTTTGATATAACGTGATTTTTAATGATAACAAAATATTATTATTATGATTTCCATTTCTCTTAACATACATTGGATATATTTTTTGTTTGTTATTTTATGTATACTAACATTTCATAGAAATCATACTCTAGATTGCTGAAGACTTCAAGATAGAGTAGATTAGGGTTTCATGTAATAAAGTTTGTAAATTTTCTTTTCTTTTTTTTTTAGTTTGAAAGTTTGTGATTGTAATCGGATAACAGTGCTCAAATACATTGGGGGAGTCAGTCAAAAGTTAAAATTTTAAATCTAATAGAACTATATGATTTCAAATTGTACTAGAAGATTTGTCATAGTATTTCCTCCAAACAAAGTTAATTAAATAATGCCCAAAATTTTTTTGTAATGTTTGTATTGTACGATGTTCGTTTGTATAGATGACTCACAAAGTATGAAATGGGTGCATACCATTTCGTCCTAATCAAACTCACCCTTTTTTAATTATTCGTACTATACAATGTTTGTTTGTACAGCTCCTAGAGTATAAAATGTGTTCATAGTAATTTTTTGCCCAAACAAACTCACTATTTTTTATACTATTTGTATTGTACGAAGTTGGTTCGTATAGACGACTCATAGAGTACAAAATTGGATCATCAATACTCATTCCAAATGAATCATGATTTATTTTAACTATTTATATTGTACGATGTCAGATCATAAAGATGACTGATAGAGTACAAAATTAGGTTCATACAAGATCATACTAGATGAATAAGTTAATTTTTAAATTATTCATATAGTACAATGCCAGTTTGTACAGACGATTGACAAAGTATGAAATAAATTTTGTATGGGATCGTATATGGATTCTTGAACTATTCGTATAAACAATCCTTGATCGTACTGTATGATCTAAGTATGTTCTTATTGTAATTTTCAATTTTATTAGATGATTTTTCTTGTCTTTTATTTATAAGGGTCCTAAAAACTTACACTAATAAATCTTGCTACGAATTTCTCTTAAAAGGGGATAAGGAGGGTGTTTGAGTGAGTGTTTGGAAGTGAAGAGTGAGAGATCTTGTAAGAGGAAATTGTTAGGGGATTCACAAGGTTACCCAAAAGTAAAGATCTCTTGTTTGTTCTTCAAATTTCACCCTACTTCTTTGAAAGCTCTTGAGAGAAGATTTTCTAAGAAGATCACGATACTCTATCGTCACAAGGAGGGTGAATAAGAACGTTCATACCCTGCTGTTAGTAGGAGGGTGAAAAAGGTTGTTGGTATTTTGTCATCACCAGGAGGGTGAAAAAATATCAATACTCTGCTGTTATCAGGAGGGAGAAAAAGATATTGGTACTCTGCCATCACCAGGAGGGTGAAAAAGGACTGATACTTTGCCATCACCAGGAGGGTGAGAAAGGACGTCGGTACTCTGCCTTATTGGGTTGGTGGAAGAGAGGTTTTGTAAGGGCTTCTCCGCCTTACTATGAAAGTAAAAGAAGAGTCACTTGCGTTTAGTGCAATACCTGTAGGAGTCACTAAGGAGTGGATGTAGGTCTATTTGGACCGAATCACTATAAAATTTTGTGTTCTTCTATTCTTTTAGTTTTTATTATACTTTTATTTTTCGTACTTTATATTTTTGTGTTTGAAAAATATTTTGTGAAAATCTATTTCTTTAAACAACCGCATACTTTAGGATCACTGTATAAAATTTCATAAAATAGATTTCTAAAATCTAAAAGATTTTTTAAAAAACTAATTCACCCCCACCGCC
>NW_021319225.1:85578-134107 GCF_001605985.2 Dendrobium catenatum
CCCCCCCTTCACTTGGTTAGCCTTGGGATAGTTTTATTAGGTCTAACAACTTACACAAACTTTCTACTGGTATTAGAGCTTATTTAAAAAATTAAAGTTTAGTCTACTTTTTGAAAAATGATTTTTGGCTACTTTTGGAAACCGAAAAACTCTTGAAGGATATTCGATCACTAGGCCACCACTATTTAATAAGAATCCTTTCAACTTTTAGAAAACTTACATATTATTAAAGAAAGGTTACACTATACCCACTAGACGTGTTGATGGAATTAGAATTAGAACACTATTTATTGATTAGATATTAGAGAAAAAAGGCTTAGCTTAGTTAAACATAAAATGTTTAAATAGTTTTTTCTGGGCCTCAAAATTTGAAGACTACTTGTATGTTTCAACCTATAAAATTGGAAAAAAAATTTGGGATAGACTTTGCATGATTTATGAAGAAACTAATAAGGTGAAATAATCTAGGTTGAGCTTTCTATTACACCACTATGAATCTTTTTGCATGAAACTGATTGAATTATTCTCTAACATGTATATACATTTTACTCAGATAGTTACATCATTGCTTGCTTTAGGTAAGGAACTAATAAATTGAGAAAAAAGTTAATAAAATCCTATGTTATTTACAGATTATTTATGATGCAAAAAATACTGCTATAACTGAGTCAAAAGACCTAAATGTATATTCTATTAATAATCTTCTTGGATCATTGATTGCTTACGAGTAAGGACTGACTCAAAGACAGATTGATGCAAGTGACAAGGAAAATGAAAAGAATATAGTATTGAAGTGGATTATTTTGACAGTAATCAATAATTCGTTGAGGATGAAGAAGAAAATTTAAAAGTTTCCATAGAAGGAAGCAATGAAGACATCAACCCTAAAATAAAGGTAAATTTAATAGGAATGCAAAATTTTCAAATGATGTCATTTGTTATGAATGCAGGTAGCCTAGATATATTAAGACTAACTGCACAAATCTTAAAGCTAATCCTAGCAATGAGAAAGTTAAGGAGAAAACCAATGTTAGGAAGTGCAAGAAAAGACTAAAGAGAGCTTTCTAGGCTGATTCAGCTTCAGATTCCTCAGAAATAGAAGAAGAGGAAGTCACAAACTTGTACTTAATGGAAGACAAACTTGATTATTTGGTTTAAGAGAATGTGTGTGATTTATTCTATGATGAATTATTTAATGTTTATGAGAAAATACATACTTCTTATAGAAAATTTAAAAAACTGCATGCTAAACTAAACATAAAATATCTAAACTTACAAAAGAGGATGAAATCCTTAGGAACGATTACACAGATATAGAAAGCAACCACATGGCTTTATTGAATGAATATGATAATTTGAACAAATAGCATGAACTATTGAAATCATCAAGTATTGAACTTGAAAATGACTTTAAAGTGTTTATGGTTGAATCAGATCAAAGAAATCACGAGTTAAAAGTTGATAATTCAATTTTAAAAAGTGCAAACTTATATCTCGTAGAAAATTGAATGTCATTAAGGTAGGCAAGACAGCACCTAAAATTGAATAATTTTATAATCCTGATCAAAAGTAAACAATCTCTAAACCTAGGATAAGAAAAATTATTCATGTAGATTAGTAAATTCTTTTTCTGAAGTAAAATTCTTTTCATGTGGAATGATAGGGCATATCTCCCACACTTATACAATTCATAGTAGAACATATCTAGTGTAGAGACCTAAGAAGTATAAATTATAGCATATTAAACATGCATCTAGATTATTATTTCCAAATGGTGATTACAAATTTATTTTGGTTCTCAAGTCTAACGTTTGATCATTTTGTAGAAATGCTCTCATACAAGCCCTCATGAGAGCAATCAATACCTAGACAGTGGATGTTTGAAATATAAGATTGGAGACACAACTCAATTTATATCTCTAGAAGATAGAAATGGAGGCAAAGTGACATTGGGAGACAATACCACTAGGAGATTAGTAGGTACAAATATAATTGGCAACAAGAACAATTTCTTTAATGAGAATGTATTATTAGTTGAAAGCTTAAAATATAACTAGTTAGCTTTATGATAAGAGTTTTAACATTAAATTTTTTACCTACAAACTGTATTATAAGAAAAAATGGAATTGATGTATTGAATGAAATAGGGTAAAAATTATTTATATGCTTAATTTAAATTATGTTAAATCTTCTTATGATTTTTATCTTAAAACTATTACTAATGAATCATGGTTATTACATAGAAGAATTTTTCATGCGAGCTTGAAAAGTCTAAGTAAGATTACCCAAAAAGAATTGGTTAGAGTAACATCTAAATTAGACTTCACTAAGGATCACCTGTGTGATGCATGTCAATTAAGAAAATAGTTTAAGTCCTCTTTCATTTAATAAAGGATCTTAGAAGTAGCAAATCTTCAAAAGTCATACACATGGATCTTTTTGGACCAATTAGCACTATAAGTCTACGAGGAAAAGTTTTTGGGCATGTAATCATTTATGATCATTCAAGATTCACATGGATTAGATTTTATCATATAAGAGTATATAATTTGATGAATTTAGAAAGTTTTCTAATTAGAATTAGAGGAAACTAGGATGCAAAATTCTTATAATTTAAAGTGATCATGGGGAAGAGTATAAAAATAAAAAATTTGAATATTTTTGTACAAAGTAAGGAATTGATCATAATTTTTCAGCACCTAGGACCCCTTAGTATAATGGGGTTGTTGAAAGAAAGAATAGAACTTTGATAGAAGCTAATTCAGCCATATTGTTTGAATATTCACTTCCAAAATATTTTTATACTGAAGCGGTTAGTACAGCTTATTATGTACTTAATAGGATGAACATTAGATAAAAGTTGAACAACACACCCTATGATCTTCTTAAGGGGAGAACACCTAATCTTTCATATTTACATGTCTTTGGAGGTAAGGTGTTCATTCATAATAATGAAAAAACTTCTTTAAGAAAGTTTGATCCTAAATCTGATGAAAGAATTTTCTAGGATATTCTAGGGTTGGAAAATCCTATAGAATTTTTAACAGAATGACTTTGGTAGTTGAGGACACCACACATGTAATTTTTGATGAATCTGGTAATTTTGAAGAGTCAAAGTTGGAAGAAGAACAAATTAAAGAGAACTCTCAAGTAATTAAAAAAATTAAATCTTGAAGAGAATGTTGGAACAAAAAAGTCATTGCCTAGAGAATGGAAATATTCTAAAAGTCATAAAAAAGAGTTGATTTTAGGTGAACCAATTGAAGGTGTCAGAATTAGGCATATACTTAACAAAGAAGTGAACCACTCTATCTTTATTTGAATGATTGAGCCCACTAATATAAATCAAGCACTTTCTAATAAATTTTAGATTTTGGCCATGCAAGAAGAATTAAATCAATTTGTTAGAAATGATGTTTCGAAATTGATCGAAAGGCCCAAAAATCAAAGTGTTTCTAGAACTATGTGGATGTACTAAAACAAGATGAATGTTTCAAGTATAGTGGTTAGAAATAAGGAAAGATTGGCATCAAGGGGTATAATCAAATAGAATGAATTGATTTTGATGAAACTTTTGCCCTGGTAGCCAGACTTGAAGTGATAAGGGTGTAACTAGCCTTTGCCTATTTTAAAGGTTTTAAATTATTTCAAATGGACGTTAAGAGTGTCTTTCTTAATAGAGTGATACAAGAGAATATTTATGTTGAGAAATCTCCAGGTTTTGAAATTCAAAATTTATTAATCATATGTTTAAATTGAAAGACATTGTATGGACTAAAATAGATACCTAGGGCTAGGTATGAGAGGCTAAGCACTTTCGTACTTGAACGATCATTTGTTCAAGGAAGCGTGAACACCACACTTTTCCTAAAAAAAGTTAGGAGATGACATAATCATTGTTCAAATATATGTTGATGATATTTGGTTTGGATCCACCAATAAAAATATTTGTGATGATTTTTCAAAAATAATGAGTACTGAATTTGAAATGAGTTTGATGGAAGACTTAAGATTTTTTTTTTAGTTTTAGCGTAAAGAAGAAAGAGGATGGCACATTTATGAGTCAGTCAAAATATATTAAGGGCATCCTTAAGAAATATGAAATTGATAAAGCTAAACCAATGAGTACACTAATGAGTTCCTCAGTGTAGTTAGATATGGACTCTAAAAAAAGGCTATTGATCAAAAGAAATTTAAAGTAATAATTTAATCATTACTTTATTTAACTACTAGCAGACTAGATATCATATTTAGTATTTATTTGTGTGCTAGATTTCAAGCTAATCCAAATGAATCACATTTATCTACTATTAAAAGATTTTGGAGATATCTTTTGGGAAATCAAAACTTAGGGATATGGTATCTTAGACATAGCTCATCATTTGAAATCATTAGATATTCTGATTCAAATTTTTCAAGATGTAGGGTTGATTGAAAATATACTTTTGGAATTTATCAATTTATAAGAAACCTTGTATTTTCTTTGTCTAGCAGAAAGTAGAATTTAGTAGGCGTTCCAACTGCTAAAGCATAATATATTGGCTTAGGTAGTTGTGTGGCACAGGTTCTTGGTTAAAAGATCAACTTATTGATTAAGTATTTTCTATTGGCACTATTCTAATTTTCTATGATAATATAAATGCCATATGAATTTCAAAGAATCTTATTCAACTTTCTACGACCAAGCATATAGATATAATGCATCACTTCAATAGAGACCATGTCACTAAAGGAGAAGTTGAGCTACATCATGTATGTACTAATAATTAACTTGCAGATATTTTATCAAAACCACTGGCTTTTGAAACATTTAGCACCTTAAGAATCAGATTAGGTGTGATTGATATCATGATTAAAAATTATAATTCTACAAATTGGATTTTTAATGTATTTCATTTATGTTGATATGTATGGTTTGTTTCTTTGTTTGTATTTTGTTAATGTTTGATTTTTTTTGTTAGTTTTATTTTCATTTTCATTGTTGTATGTCATGGATCTTGAGTGATTTAGAAAAGAGTTTTATTTATCATGTGTTAAGTTACTTTTTCATTAGTATTGTATGAACAACTTTCATATTTTATGAATTTAATAATACATGATATTTTTTCCTGAGTTAAGCAAATAAAAATGAGATTTTTTATAAGCATTTCATACTGTATGATGAACTCATCGTATTGTATGATCCATTAATTTTCATTTAAATGATTGGGCCTAGTTTAAAATAAGATTTATATTCCTAGATCATATGTATGAAATCCCATTTCATCTATATAATATAGTTGTCAATTTCCATGTGGACGAACATAACTGCTAGGTATGATTATTATTACCTGATCATCCCGAATGAACACATGTTCATCTATATGAACATTTCGGTTAAAAGGTCGTACGATACGACTCCTTAATTATGGCATTTTCTGAAAAATCATTTATGTTTTGTCAGTTTTCATTTGTATGTACGAAAACATTTCATACAGTATGAACAAAAAATTGTACATACGAATAATATTTTGTACTGTATGATTCTAACATTTTCTTTAAATTTTAATTCATTTGTTGAGTTTTCTTCACCAATCACTTTCAATCACAAACTTTCACGTGTCTAAAACTCTCCAAATGGCAAGTTGTTGCAAGCGGACTTGATTTTCTAGAGAATCTTCATCTTGTTTTAAAGAACTAGATGATAAATTTCTATCCGAAGAAAATTAAGAAGCTTATTTCATCTTCTTTGAGATAGCAATGATTCCTTCATGTCTCCTCATCCAAAGAGACATCAACTTTTATGTAATGCCTCTATTTGATTCTACCTAATTCTTATTCATTCTCTATTTAATTTATGTTTTCCATTAAGTCAAATTTCACTATTTCATGGCCAATCTTAGAATGAACAAAAACTATACCAAAATGGCATCCTATGTTTTTAAGCAAAGAGTAGAGATAATAAAGGAAGATTTAGACACCTACCTTTATCTTAGAACTCAAGGGGTAAGGGCACACTTAATGACTTCTAGGTCTGATTATAACAAGTCTACTATGAATCAAACCCATTGAGGTGCTGCTTCAGTCAATCATTTATCTCGTTTATACACCTCGAATCAAAATGAAAGGATCATCCAACATGTATTAAGAACTTCAATTATTCCTAAAGTTGGTTAAAGTATTAACCTAACTCCTTTGTTATCTGCAGTCACATATCTTTTTATGACCAACACTCAAATAGATAAAGCCCAATTGATTCTAGAATATATTTATATTGTTATGGATATTGGATGTTCTAATAATAGAATAAAGAAAAATGTGGCATTAAGACACCTAGTAACCTATATTCTAGAAAAGAAGTACAATGTGACTCATCCTGAACCACCTACTTAGCTTCCAATCTATTTCATTTATGCTTCTTTGTGTTTTATTTCTAATTGGGTCCAAGGGGATGAGGTAGAAAAATTTTATGTATGAGGACCTATAGCTGCTCCTATACCTACATCTGCTCTTGGGCTTGATCAACATTTCTATCAAGATATGGTCCAGAGATTTGATAGACTTAAATCTCATTATGATCAATGATTTGATCAAATTAAGACTCACCTAAACCAGTAGGATGCAATATAATGAAGACCTGGGCTAGGTTAGAGGATGATTTGAGTCTCTGAACACTCATGAAGGTACCATTAATAGTTACTTTACTAGGTTCACTCCTCCTTAGCAACCTCTAGATCAAGGTCCTTTAGGATATTAGTTGTTATTTTAAATTGTACTTGGTATTTTTGTGTTTTCTTTTAAACCCATGTGATGGCTTTGTCATTTTTTTTTTATATTTTTTAGATGTATTTTCTTCATGTGTTTAATGAAATTTTTTAAAAAATATCTTCCAGAATTGTGTTAAGTATATATAGTCTAATCAAATCTAGTTAATATGTGAAATGAAATTTTAAAATACTTTGCTCTACAAATTAATTTCATTCCAAAATTTAATTTCTCAAAATTTTAAATTAAATTATGATTGGATGTAGATTAGAAGATCATCTTCATGTTCCTATAAATAAATATTATTTAACTATAATTGTTGCAAAAGAGATGTCTGATTTTTTTTTTCATTCATTATTCAATGTGTTTATTTCTTATTAATTATTAGATTTGTTTTAATATGTATTGATATTGGAAAGAACAGAATTATAGAAAGATGCCCAAAGTGTGCCAAGCTTGAAAAGATGCATAAAATGTTCTAAAAGTTTGAAAAATGCATAATGTTTGCCAAAAGTAAAAAGTGGCATAAAACTAGCCCAAACTAAAAAGATACACAAATCGTGCCAACACTTGAAAAGATCATCAAAGTCATAAATTGAAAGTATCATATATTTCTTTCCTTTATATCTTCATTTCTTAATAAATTCCTTCAATTAACAATAATTTCCACTATTGAATTGGAAATTAATTGATCTTTATTTCATTATTTTTGTAATAATTCTTTTATTTGATAGGTTTAGAATGAACAGTGAATTTGGATGTTTTTTCTTATCTTAATTGTTCTTTGATTTAAAAAATTTGAAAATTTCCTTTTTCCAATGAGGGCGTTAATGATGTCTTCAGAAATAGTTTAAAATCGTCTTTTCTTCATCTATTAGATTTGTCAATAGTAACTTTGTTTTTCAAATCACTAAGAGACGTTAGAGAGAGAGAGACTCTGAGATTTTAGAGAGAGAAATTCCTTTTTTCAAATCTCTGTTTAGCGGTTGCATTCGTCCGCGCGAATGTCGGTAGACGATTGCCAGCATTCTGCCGGCGATTGTCTCAGAGAAGTTAATGAGTCTTCACTGATGAAGACTAAGACCAACAACATCGCCCAACGAGGTCAGTATAAGGAATTCGGTAATATTTCTTTATCTTCAAATCATAATTTGGTTGCAGGAAATCGGATCATCCCGGAATCTGGAGTTGGATCTACAAGCCTTAAC
This sequence comes from Dendrobium catenatum, assembly GCF_001605985.2. NCBI lineage: Eukaryota > Viridiplantae > Streptophyta > Magnoliopsida > Asparagales > Orchidaceae > Dendrobium > Dendrobium catenatum. The sequence goes on from NW_021319225.1 coordinate 93,531, forward strand.
TATCTTAGTCGATTACATTCACATAACTCGATTAATCAAGGACCTTTGGTGATCAAAGAAAATTCTAATCCTACTCCAAAAACTATCAGTTTTGTGGAAGGTAAGGCCAAACGTATCATTCAGCTGGAGGAAACAGAGACTCCAAAAAATTCAAAATTATCTAATTCTATCAATGATACTACCGCTTCTTCTTCTGGAATGAAGATCTTCGTTAACCGATTTGTGAACTCAAATGCAATCCCTGGACCTAGTCGCAGCGCGATAAATGAGAGTACACAATGTCGTGTTAATGAAAATCAACATTATGATTTTTCTAATAATACAGTATCAGATGTAGATAAGATAATCGACGTTATGCCCAAGCCTTTAGCTTTAGGTGTGGTCAATCCGTGGAGCAACAAGGCTTACATTATGCTAGATTTCAAGGAAGATGAAGTAATGATTTCTGAAGATGGGAAAGTAGTAAAATTAAACTTGGAAATAGAGGAGAAGAATTCTAAAATCCTATCTAAATCTCTGGTTGTAAAATTTTTTGGAAAAGAACAACCGTCAAGCACTGTGGCATGGGAACTAAGAAAACAATGGAAACATTTCGGTCAATTCCACTTTACAACCTTGGGTAAAGGTTGGTACTTATGTTCTTTTTCGTCGGAAGATATGTTGGAAGCTGTACACTCAGTGGGGCCTTGGTTTGTTAACGAACACATTATTGGGATGGATAAATGGACTCCAAAATTTAACCCATCTTCTATGGAGGCCTTACCTCTCCCATCTGGATCAGAATGCCCCACCTACCATTGCAATGCTGGGATGAGAAGAATGTGGCTTACATTGCCTCAAGAATTGGTAAACCAATTATGCTAGACGGAAACATGTTCCATTGGGGAAAAAGAGAATTTTCTAGAGTTTGTGTAAGGGTCAAACTTGGAAATCAACTTCCTTTAGGAGTTTGGGTGGATAGCATGGGAGGATGATTCTTTCAAAAAGTAAAGTATGAAAAAATTTCAAACTTTTGCTTTGTATGTGGTAGGATAGGCCACATAGAAAAGAATTGTATCAACTTGAATAAATACCTTAATGGCTTGGAGAAAGAAGGAGACAATGGCTCAAAAATAGTAGGCTTTTCAGATCCTGAAATTCAAAAAAATTCTACTTATGGACCTTGGACTTTAGTTACCAATAAAAAGTCTAAATTCCTAAAACAAAAGGTCAATCTGAATACTCATAACTCTTTCAAGTATGTGGAGAAAAAGTTGAATCCTGGCACTAATGAAATGAATTTTATGGATCCAAAATTAGTTTGCTTAGGGAAAGATATCACTGGGAGGCAAGCCCATTCCAATTCTATTCATTTATGTGATGAAGACAATGTGGAGAAATGTCCTGGGAAGCTAGTTCATTCTAATTCCATCCTAATTGAAGACGAAACCAATATGAAGAAAGGTTCTGAGGAACCAGGGATTCTTTGTAATCCATCTATAGAACGGGAGTCAAGAATGATAAACTGTTCTACTTTATTAGAACCAGATCTGGGTTTAAATGATTTTTCTAATGGGAAGGGTTGCTTGCGAACTCAGATAGATCCTGTAGGATTATCTGCGAACTCAAGTATTCCCTATCAAATTTCAAAGATCAATTTGCTGAATTCTATCCCAAATACATCAGAGGTTCCTTCTCTAAAATATTCTGATAATATCTTTCAAAGGGATCTTAATCAAATAGAATCTCGAAAGTCTGGAGATGCAGAATCAAATGTTGATAATAACACAGGAGTTTCTGCTATTATAACTGTTATGAGACAGCCTGAAGGGAATATGGAGGTTGATCAGGATAATAATTTCCATATTACTCATAACAATAAATTTTCTTTGCTTAATGACGTAGTGGAAGAAGGGGTGGTTGAAGAAATGAAATCAAATCATATGGTAAAGGATTTCGAAGAAGGTGAAATCCTTGGTAATATGGATGTATGTCAAGGTAGTTCAGATACAGATCCTATTCTTGGTAATTTGGAATGCAAACCTGTGACTGATACTATCAAAAATAAAGGTGATGGGAATAACGGTTTACACTATGTAGCTTGGAAAGATTTATGCAAACCATTAAAACTTGGAGGTATGGGTATACAATCTGCAGTTGAATCAGTGGAACCACTAAGAGCTAAATTGGTTTGGAAATTCTATAATGAACCCAACTCTTTACTCTCCAAATCCATATATGCAAAACATGGCAACCAATTTTTACATTCGGTGAGAAGTCAAAATCCATCTCCTACTTGGAAACTGTATCTTAGTGGAGCAAATGCTTTAAAACATATAGTGAAATGGAATATTAAGGATGGAGTATCTATAAATATCATGAAGGATATTTGGTTATTGGATAGAAAATTGGAATGTTGGCCAACTTTTATTTCTAATGACATAGATAACATTTCCAATCTATCTAACTTCATCACGGAAGGAACATGGAATGCTGAAGAGCTTAAAAAATATTTTGGATGTGATTTAGTCAATCTCATTTGTAACCAAAAAATTGATAATGATATTCTTGAAGATAAATTGGAACTCCTAAATTCTCATTTAGTTTTTACATTATCTGCATTGATTAAAAATGCTAATTCTAAGCAAATGGAGATTGACTTACATTGGATAAATGGATGGAGCTGCCTAAAGAAGCTTAAATTAAACCCACGGGTTCATCACTTTTGGTGGAGACTTCAAAAAAATGCTCTTCCAACCAGGGACTTCTTGAATCAAAGAAAACTCGTTGTTGGCAACCTTTGTCCTAGAGGGTGTCGTTTAGTAGAAGATGCCAATCACATAGCAGCAAACTGTTTCAGATTAAATTTGCTTATTAATAAGGCTAATAGCTGGGGATTCGAGATACCATCTTTCCTGAATCTGAATGATGTTCTTTCTTTTTTGAAAGACAAGAGTTTTAATAACTCTTTTATTAAAAATCTATATTTCTCTTTAGTCTTTACTTCCTGGAATAGTATGAATACTCTTATTCATGAAGGTAAAGAAATGGATGATGGATTTATTGTGACTAATGCTATTACTTATGCATCTACTTCATTCTCTTACATACATCCGGACCACTGGAATGCCAACCAGCAGATGCTGACTCCTTATTATTGGCATCCCCCTCCACCCGGATGGATCAAAATAAACATAGATGCAGCTCTATATTGCTCTTATAATGCTGGAATAGGTGGAATCTTGAGAGATCATAGAGGAAGAATGCTTTTGGCCTACAAGTTTTTACTAGTTCACTGGGATATCGAAAAACTAGAATGGTTGGCTGTTCGGTCTATTGGCAACATCATTGAAGATTGGAAGCTCAAATCCAAAGGCATAATTGTGGAAGGAGACAACTACAATGTTATGAAACATTTTAAAAATTTATCTAATCTGGACAAAAGGTGATTGAATAAATCCTCTACAGAAGACTTCGACTTCCTCAACAACTTTGAGGTAATTTTATTCAAGTATGTTAGTAGAGATTGTAATAAGGTGGCACATTGGTGTGCTAACCATGCTTTTAATGGCAATTTTACTTGGGATACTCTAGAAGTTAACAAGGTTCCTCCTACCTTTTTTTCTTTGTTAAAGGAGGAAAGTGATAGATCCTCTATCACTTAGTTTCTTGTTCGTCTTTTTTTAATGCAAATTATGCAGTTTCTAAAAAAAAAAAAAAAAAAAAAAACTTTGTTTTTCAAGAGGTACTTCCATTTTTGTTGTTATCAAAAGGGGGAGTTAGTGTTTGATTTAATTGAACATGCGTGCTTGATTTATCATTGCTTGATTTAATCGATCGTGTGTGTTTGTAATGTTTGGTGTGTTTTTGTTGTTGTGTTTAGTGTGTGTATGTTTTGTTTTTTGAATTTGTTTATGTTTTATTTTTTAATTTGTTTATGTTTTGTTGTTTGTTTTGATTTTGAATTTTCTTTTTTTTAGTCCCTTGTTTTTAAATGAACATTCATAGAAGGGGAGCTTAGGACAAAAATGATCTTTAATGTTAATTCAAACAATAATGATTTTGCCACCATAAAAAAGGGGAAGATTATTGCAACTTAGAATTCAAGATTGAATTTGATATAATGTGACTTTTTGATGATAAAAAAATATTATTGTTATGATTGATAGTTTTCCTAGCATACATTAGATATATTTTCTATTTGTTGTTTTGTCTGTACTAATATTTCAAGGAAATTATACTCCAAACTACTAAAGACTTCAAGATAGAGTAAATTAGGATTTCATGTAATAAAGTTTGTAAATTTTGTATTTTTCTTGAGTCTGCGAGAGTGTGATTATAAATGGATAATCGTGCACATGCACACTAGGGTAGTGAGTTAAAATTTAAAATTTTAAAACTAATTGTACTATACAATTTTAGATCGTATTGGATGATTTTTCATGGTATTTCTTCCAAAATGATCTTAATAAAATCTTGCTCTGAAATTTTTTGTATTGTTCATACTATATGATGTCCATTCGTATAGATGACTAACATAGTATGAAATTGGTATATACCAATTTGTCCCAAATAAACTAACCATTTTTGAACTGTTTGTACTGTATGATGGTCATTCATACAGACGACTCATAGAATACGAAATGGATGCATACCAGTTCGTCCTAAATGAAGTCACTATTTTTTGTATTGATCATACTAGACAAAGTTGGTTTATACAAATGATTCAGGGAGTATGAAATAGGATCATCCACATTCGTACCAAACAAAGCATGATATTTTGTAATTATTTATAATGTACAATGTTAGTTTGTATAGATGACTAACATAGTATAAAATAAGGTTCATACATGTTCGTACCAATAGAACATGTTCAATTTTGACATATTTGTATAATATGATGTCAGTTCGTACAGAAGACTGACAGAGTAAGAAATCAGGTTTATACAAGATCATACATGGATTTTTAAGTCATTCATACAGATAATCCTCAATCATAATGTAAGATCTGAGTACATTCCAATTATACTTTTTTAGTTTTTTTGGATGGTTATTCTTAATTTACATTTATAAGGGTCCTAAAAATTGTCACTAATAAATATTGCTTTGAATTTCTCTTAAGAGGGGAAAAGGAGAGTGTTTGAGTTAGTGTCTGAAAGGGAAAAGTGAGAGATCTTGAAAGAGGAAATTATGAAGAGATTCACAAGGTTACACAGAGGTAAGGATCTCTTATTTATTCTTTAAAATCCTGCCCTAACTTCTTGAAGGCTCTTGAGAGAAGGATTTTATAGAAGATCACGGTAATCTACCTTTATATAGAGGGTGAAAAAGGATGTCAGTATTCTACCTGCACTAGGAAGATGAGAAAGGACGTTTGTACTCTATCATCACCATAAGGGTGAAAAAAAAACATCGGTACTCTATCATCACTATAAAATTTGGACGTCTGTCTAGCTGGATTAAACCACCATAAAATATGGTATTCTTCTGTTCTTTTATTTTTTACTACATTTTTATTTTCTGCACTTTATATTTGTGTGATTGAAAAGTATTTTATGAAAATCTATTTCTTTATACAACCACATACTTTAGGATAATTGAAAATCAATTTGACAAAAATTAACTCACCATTTTTTTAATTTTTGTACTATGTAATGTCCGTTCATACAGACGACTCATAGAGTACAAAATGGGTGCATACAAATTCATCCCAAATGAACACACTATTTTTTTATACTGTTCTATTATAAAAAGTTGGTTCGTACAGATGAATCATAGAGTATGAAATTGGGTCATTCATGTTTTCACCAAATGAAGCATGATATATTTTAATTATTTATATTATACAATGTTAGTTCTTACAAATGATTAAAAGAGTACAAAATAAGGTTCATACAAGATCATACCAGATGAATAAGTTTCCTTTTGAATTATTTGTACCATACAATATCAGTACATACAGAAGTGACAGAATAAGAAATGATGTTCGTACAAAGATCGTTCATGGATTTTTTAATTATTCATACAGACAATCCTCGATCATACTGTACGATCTGAGTACGTTCCAATTGTAATTTTTAGTTTTTTTGGATAATTTTTCTTATTTTTCTTTTATAACAGTCCTAAAAATTGACACTAATAGATATTGCTATGAATTTGTCATAAGAGAAGATAAGGAGAGTGTGAGTTTGGAAGTAAAGAGTGAGAGATCTTGTAAGAGGAAATTATGAGCAGATTCACAAGGTTACCCAAAGGTAAGGATCTCTTATTTATTCTTTAAAATTTTTCCCTAATTTCTTGAAGGATCTTGAGAGAAGAATTTTATAGAAGATTACAGTACTCTACCATAAAAAAGAGGATGAAAAAGGATGTCAACACTCTTCCATCACCAGTAGGGTGAGAAAGGATGTTGGCACTCATTCATCACTAAGAGGGTTAAAAAGGACATCAGTACTCTATCATCACCTGGAGGGTGAGAAAGGATATTAGTACTCTGCCATCATAAGGAGGTGAGAAAGGACTTTATTACTCTAACATCACCAGGAGGGTACGTGAGAAAGAATGTCTGTACTCTAGCAAACCAAATTGATGGAAGGGAGGATTTCTAAGGGCTTCTCCATTTTGCCATCACAAAAAGAGAGCCACTTGTGTTTAGTGCAATACCTATAGAAGGAGTCTCCATGGAGTAGACGTAGGTCTAGTTGGTTCAAATAACTATAAAATTTGATATTCTTCTATTCCTTTTTTTATTGAATTTTTATTTTCTGCACTTTATATTTTTGTGGATGAAAAATATTTTATGAAAATCTATTTCTTAAAACAACTGCATACTTCAAGATCATTGAATAAAATTTCTTAAAATTATTATTAAAATCAATGAGATTCTTTAAATTACCAATTCACCCCCCATCTTGGTTAGCCTTAAAATATTTCTATTAGGTCGAACAACCTACTCGAACCTTCAAATCTATTGAAATTTAGGGTTTTTTGAAGTCTGCTATTTAAGGATTTCTAATACACTTATGAAAACTCTTTTGCTGTAGGGTTGACCTGAGGGAAAGATTAGAGAATGAAGAGAGGAGAGCTTTGAGAGAGAGAGAGAGAGAGAGAGAGAGAGATCCTTATGAGGGGGAGTTGTAAGGGTTTTTAAATGTTGCTCTATGTAAGTTTTCCATCATATTTTTCAATCTTATTCCTTAGTTCCTTGCTCATTCTATTGAGATCTCATCAGCATTTGATCAAAGCTTCTTCGCTTACTCTAGGAGGGAGCAAAAGGATTCCAAAGTTCTCTGCCTACTCTTTTTTATTTTATTTTTTATTTTTGTTTTTTCTTGTTTTTTTTATTTTTTTTAAGGTTCTCTGCCTACTCTAAGAGGAGGTAAAAGGATTTCTAGGTTCTACCTACTCTAGGAGGGAGTAAAAGGATTCGATATACTCTACCTTACCAAGTCGATGAAAAGATTTTGTAAGGGCTTCTCAACCTTGCGTGAGGGCAAAGCAGAGACACTACTTTTAGTGCAATACTTAGAAAGTAGGTTTTCGAGGAGTGGACCTACATCAAGTTGATCTAACCACTATAAATATGGTGTGTTATTTCTAGTTAATTTTCTTCATTTATTTTTTGAATTATTCTGAGATTTGTTTTATAGTCAAAATCTATGATTTTTCCTTTTTTTTTAAATTAGTGTAACATCCATGAAATATATTTATTTTAAAATATTCAAAAATATTTAAAAAAGATTTTATTTTTCCATTAAAAAAATTTTAATAACCAATTCACCCCTTTCCCCTTTTGGTTAGCCTCAGACTGATTCTTAAAAGTTTAATAACCCTCATGAACTTTCAAGTGGTATCAAAGAGAGATTCATAAAATAAGTTTTAGAAACTTTTGAAAAAAGATCAATGATAAACATAGGTAATCATAATACTATGGAAGGATACTCAATCATTAGGTCACCTCTATTTGAAAATATTCCTTTCAATTTTTGAAAAACTTGCATGACCACCTTTTTACAATCGATTGATTATCACATATGGATGCTAGTTCAGGATGGTTACTTTGTACCTTCACATTTAGTAAATGGCATTAAAACTAAAATACTTTTTTCTAAATGTATTACTAATGATAGAGATTTAACCTAATTGAATGAACTATTTTTTTTGTGCCTTAAAATATGAGGATTATATGCATGCTTATACTTGTTAAATTTGTAAAGAGATTTGGGACTAATTCTATATTACATATAAAGAAACAAAGGAAGTAAAATAATTCAGTCTAAACATTCTTCTTCATTATTATGAGGTTTTCCACATGAAACCTAGCGAATCTATTTCTGAAATATATATCAGGTTTACATAGATTATTACTTCCTTAAATGCCTTAGGAAGAGAGCTTAAGAATTATAAAAAAATTAACAAAATTTATCATTTTTTACCTTCTTCATATGATGCAAAAACAACTATCATTATGGAATCTAAGGATGTGAACATTGATTCCATGATAACTTATTTGGGTCACTCATTTCCTATGAGCAAGGAGTGAGTCAAAAATAGATTGATATAGGTTAAAGGAGAAAAGAGAAAATGGTAGCATTAAAGAGTAATGATTCTGATAGTGTCTCTTCTAAACAAGATGAAGATGACATTACCCTGATGACTAGATAATTCAATAGTTTTTTAAATAAAAAGTTAAAATGTCATTAGCAATGGAATCAATTTTAGAATGATAAAAGTTCTAATTTTTTTTTATGTTATATATTTTGAATGCAAGAAGCTAGGGCACCTGAAGTCTGATTTTCTAACTATAAAAGCTCACCCAAGTATGGAGAAGGGTGAAGAAAAACCTAAATTCAAGAAGGGAAAGCAAATGACTCAAAAAGCTTTCTGGGTAGATTCAACAGTAGACTCATCTAAATCTAAACCAGAAGAGGAGGTAACCAACCTATGCTTAATGGAAGATGATCAACATGATCATTTTAATGAAGAGGAGGTATATGAGCTTATCTATGATCAATTATTTGATATTTCTTAAAAAAAAATCATACTGCATATAGAAATCTTAAAAAAATTATATGCCTCCCTTAAATCTAACTTTTCTAGTATGTAGAAAGAGCATGAATGAATAAGAAAAGATCATTCCACTCTAAATAGTAATCATCTGGCTTTGCCAAATGAATTTGATATTTTAAATAAGAAGCATTTTGAATTAACTAATGAGCATGATTCTTTGAAAATATCACATGATGAATTAGAAAATGCATATAAGAGCTTAGAAACTCTTGCATGTGAATTATATAATAGGGAGTATGTATTAAAAGTAGAAGATTCAATTGTTAAAAGTACAAATAAGTTTTTACAAGCTGAATTAACTATTTTTAAGGAAAATAAAAAACCACCTTCACTTGAAGAGTTTTATAATCCATCACATAAGCATGCATCATTCAAACCTAGGAAGAGGCACCATAACCCAAATAGATTATTAAATCATTTTCATGCTAGGATATATCTCCCACACTTGCACCATCAGTATAGAACACATTTAATGTGGAGATCAAAACTTTAAAATTCATAGCATAGCATGCATGCATTTTATTCTTATTTTCATAAGATGGGATCCAAAAAAGTTTGGGTTCCCAAATTTAACATCTTATAATTTTTTATGGATGCTCTAACAAAAGGCCTTGTGAGAGAGCATGTGGTACATGGATAACGAATGTTTAAGGCACATAAGTGAAGATGCAAATCAATTTATTTTGATGGTTGTTAGGGTAGGAGGCAAGGTGACACATGGAGATAATATCACTAGGAGAGTGGTGGGATTAGGTATATTTGGCAACTCCACAAATTTTATTATTAAAATGTTCTACTGATATATGGCTTGAAATATAACCTGCTTAGAATAAGCCAGCTTTATGATAAAGGATTTAGCGTAAAATTTTTTGTTTATTAACTGCATGACTAGCTTAAATGGAAATATTATGCTGTAAGGAAATAAAACTAATAATATTTATATGCTTGATTTAAACTATATTGACCCTAGTGTTTCTTATTGCCTAAAAAATTGTTTCTTAAGGAACCTTGTTATGCCATAAGAGATTGTGTCATGCAAGCATAAAAACCTTATGAAACTCACCCAAAAAGATTTACTGAGATGAATTCCCAAACTAGAGTTCACTAAGGAAAACCTATGTGATGCACGTCAATTAGGAAAATAAGTCAAATTCTCATTTCACTCAATCAAAGACATTAATACTAGTAAACCCTTAGAATTTCTTCACATTGATCTCTTTGGACCTATCAGCACTACAAGTCTAGGAGGGAATATCTTTGGGTATGTGATTGTTGATGATTATTTGAGATTTACTTGGGTTAGATTCCTATATAATAAAAGTGAATAATTTGAGGAGTTTAAGCCTCTTTGCACTTAGATTTAGAGGAAAATAGGTTGTTGAATTTTAACCATTCATAGTGAGCATAGTTGAGAATTTTAGAAAGAGAAATTAAAATCTTACTATAAGGAGCAAGGGATAGATCATAACTTTTTTTCTCCAAGAACCCCTCAATAAAATGGGGTCGCTAAAAGAAAGAACATAACCTTATTTTTAGCCGCTAGAGTCATGTTAGTTGAATACTCACTTCCTAAATACTTTTGGGCAAAAGTGATGAATACAAACTATTAAGTTTTTAATTGGGTAAATGTTAGATCCAAGCTGAATGAGGCACCTTATGAAATTCTTAAGGGTAAGACACCCAATCACTCTCATCCTCATGTCTTTGGATGTAAAGTGTTTATTCTGAATAATAAAAAATCTATATTAGGAAATTTCAACCCCAAATCTGATGAAGAATTGTTCCTAGGTTACTCAAATGTTACAAAATACTATAGAGTTATTAATAAAAAAAACAGGTAGTAGACGAGACCACTCATATTGTATTTGATGAATCTAATAATTATGGAGTGTCTAGGGTAGAAGAAGAAGTGGTTGTAGAAATTACCCAAAGATTAGAATATGCAAATTTGGAGGAAAAGGAGAACCTGAAAACTCATTTCCTAGAGAATGGAAATATTCTTCAGGTCATCGTAAAGAATTAATCTTAGAATGATCATTTAAAGGTATTAGAACAAGGAATGGACTTAAAAAATAAGTAAACCACTCTGCCTTAAGTTTCCTTCATTTTCATGATTGAACTAACCAATATAAATCAAGCCCTATCTGATGAATTCTGGATCGTAGCCATACAAGAAGAGTTAAATCAATTTGTAAGGAATGATGTTTGGGAGCTAGTTAAAAGACCTAAGGACCAGAGTGTGGTGGAAATTAAATGTGTTTTCAAAAACAAAATGAATGATTCTGGTGTAGTGGTTAGAAACAAAACATGATTAGTGGCTAAGGGGTATATCCAGATAAAAGATATTGATTTTGAAGAGATCCTTGCCCTTGTAGCTAGATTGGAAGCCATCAAAATACTACTTTCCTTTTCTTGTTTTAAGGGATTCAAACTATACCAAATGGATGTTAAAAGTGGCTTTCTAAATGAGGTGATAAAAGAAGATGTGTATGTTTAATAACCCAGGCTTTGAAAATTCACAATTTTTTTAATCATGTGTTTTAATTAAAATGACATTATATGGACTAAAATAATCACCCAGAGCATGATATGAAATTCTAAGCACATTCCTACTTAAATAAAACCATTGTTAAAGGAAGCATAGATACCACCCAATTTCTAAAAAAGAAAGGAGATAAACTACTGATTGTCTAAATTTATGTTGATGATATTTTATTTGGATCCTTTGATAAAAGCTTTTATGATGAGTTTTTTTAAATAATGATTAAAAAATTTGAGATGAGTATGATGGGAGAACTAACCTACTTTCCTAGATTAAGTATAAGATAGAAGGATTATGGAACTTTCCTTATTCAATCAAAATATATTAAGGACATCCTTAAGAAATATGAAATAGATAAAGCCAATCAAATAACTACTCCCTTGAGTTCCACTGTTTAGTTAGAAAAAGATTGAAATGGAAAATCTATTTATAAAAAAGAAATATATAGGAATAATTGGATAACTTCTTTACTTGATTAATAGCTGACTTGATATTATATTTAGCATTAATCTTTGTGCTAGATTTCAGGCTCCAAAAGAGTCCCACTTGACTGCTATTGAGAGAATTCTTAGATATCTCTTAGGAACCCCGGACTTAGGAATTTGGTATCCTAGGTATAGCATATCATTTTAAATCATAGGATATTCTAATTCAAATTTTGTAGTATATTGAGTTAATAGAAAAAACACTTCTAGAACATGTCAATTCATAGGATACTCAATTTCCGGGACCAGTATAAAATAAAACTTTATTGCCCTATCCACTATTGAAGCTGAGTACAAATCCTTAGGAAGTTGTGTGGCTCAGGTCCTTTGGTTAAAGCAACAAATTCTAGATTTAGGACTACATGTAGGCATAATTCTAATCCTATGTGACAAGACTAGTGCCATCTATATTTCAAATAATCTAATCCAACACTCCATGACCAAGCATATAGACGTAAGGCACCATTTTATTAGGGACCATATTACTAAAGGAGACATAGAGCTACACCATGTAACTTGTGAAAATCAACTAGCTGATATCTTTATAAAACCACTAGCTTTTGAAACCTTCAGTACCTAAACAATTAGATTAGGTGTGATCAATATTCATGCTTGAAATTGATGCTTTCTATTTATATTATGTTTATTTTTTTATGATTGTTTATATTTACATGTTTTGTGCATTTTGTTTCTATTATTTTGTGATTTTCATAGTGGTTTTTATTTTGCTTGTTTAGTACTTAATTTATTTTTGTTGTTGAATTTATTTTTTCTCTTATTTTATTCTTTTGATTTTGTTGTCATCTTGTTTTATGTTTGTGTCCTGATCATTTCATGAACCCTTCCCTTAGCTTCACTGTCTCATTCATTAAATTGACAATTTCATATTCGATCATACTGTACGAATGTACTCTCCATAATGCTCTTTGTTGCTTACAATAAATATACTTCTATTCTGACTTAAAAGGTTAACAAGTAGTTGTTGGCATTTTTAAAACTCAAAGGATAAATGAATCTTGTGAATTTCATATCCCCTCTTTTTTTCCTTTGCATGATAATTCCTTATTTGAACTGGATGTCTAAATCAACTTAGAACTAAGATGTTGAAATGAAAACATATTCACTATACTACATGCTCTTATATCATTGACATATTTTGCAAATTAACGAATGAAATCCATTATATTTTTACATCAGGCTCTTTATTCCTATTAAAAATCTCGAGTTTACACAGCAAATTATTCTTCAATAGATGAGAGAGTGAGTTATTCTTATCTTCTATTTGAAAAATAATCTTACAACTGAGATTTTTAAAGATTTAAAAAGGTAGAAATTTGCAAAACAAAAGTTAAACAGGAACAAAATGAGCCCAAAATTAAAAAATGTGCAATGATGCCATAAGAAAAAGATACACTAAATTTGTCAAAATCAAAAGATGCATAATATGCGCCAAAGCTAATAAAAGAGGCATAAAATGAGTTCAACTTAAATTAGCTTCTCTTTCTAGTAAAGCTTTAAATCTCAAAACATCCATGCCTTTCAAAATATATTTAAAACTTTATTTTGGAAAATCTTGTTTCTTTAATCATCATTTTTACATAAATATTCTATTCAATATATTTCATGCTAGCAGTCTAAAAAGTTTAAATGCCCCTGTCTAATTATAATTCATGAATTAGTTGTTTGTTTAAACAAAGGATTTTAGCTTGGGAAGATGTTAAGCTGGGTATGCAAACTCTAGAAACCAAATCCTTTGTTTGCATATAAAATGAACATTTATCTTATTTGGTCATTTCTATTTGTAGAGTAAGTTTATTACATTTTTTAAAAATGCCCATGAGAGTTCTCATGTCTGTAATGATTCTATCCTTACCTTGAGTTGTTAGTCATTTCAAGTTTGTTTATTTTTGCATTTCTTATTCTATTTTCTATTTTTGTTCCAGCTATTTTCCCTCTTATTGTGATTTCAAAAAGGAGAGTATTATTTAAGTGTGTTATTTATTGTTGTTATTGTTTGCTATTTACGTATTATTTAATTGTGTTATTTATTGTTGTTATTGTTTTCTATTTACATTTCTTAAACCAAATCCTTTTTCTTAAAATTGATTTTCATCTAAAGTGGTGTTAAGAGGAAAGCAACTTGTTATAAATCCCAAAATAATAGTGTTTCTCATCATAAAAAAGGGAGAGATTATTACAAATTCGATTCAAACACTATGATTCTAATGATAAAAAACATTATCATATATGTTACTTCTTTCTCTTATTTCTATAATATTTTTATTTTGTGTTTGTGTGAACTAACATTTCAGGAGATTAGTCCACCATTCACTTATAATTTGAAGCAGTTCAAGACTGGGTAGACTAGGGTAGTAGTCAGTTTTTATTTTGTTTTGTGTTATATCCTTTCTTGAGTCGAATCATGTAATTTGATGGATATTATTGCTGAGTAACCTTTCACATACATAAGGAGAGACATAAAAATGTTTTTGAGAGAGTCATTTTTAAAGTAATTAGTACTGTAAGATCTTGGTTTTGAACTATAAGAAGTAATTTGTATTGTATGATTTTAACTCATACTATACGAAGTGTTGTGCTCTGTTAAAACCCTAGTCACCAAAGGTTAAGAAATATACTAATTATATAGTAATCTTACAGTATTATTTGGTTCATATGATATGCCCCCTAATTGAGATCTTTCATAATTAATCCCACCATATTAGTCAATAAAATTATGGATAATTATTCTGATTGATCGTACGACAGGATATAGTTTGTACTGTAGGATTACCTGTGTATGAAATTAGTCATCCCATAGATCATACCAAACAAATTCCATGATTTTTATAATTATCATTTCGTATGATATCGACTATATTGAAAGATCATCCGTGCACATAGTTGGCCATCCCAAGATCATCCCAAACAAACAAAATTTTTTTTTATAGATCATACCATATAATGTTTTGATCGAACTATACGATGTCTTATAAAAGTTGAACATTTCATCTAAATGATCTTGTTAGATGAGTCTGAATTGAACTAATCATATCGTATGATACATGTATCGCACTGTACGAACATAAGATTAATCTCTTTAAATTTAGGGTTTTTTGAAGCCATCTTTTAAGGATTTCTAATACACTTATGAAAAATCTTTTATTGTTGGGTTGACTTGAGAGAGAGCTTAGAGAAGGAAGAGAGGAAAGCTTTGAGAGAGAGAGAGAGAGAGAGAGAGAGAGAGAGAGAGAGAGAGAGAGAGATATATCCTTATGAGAGAGAGTTGTGAGGGTTTCACAAAGTGTGCTCAGTGTAAGGTTTCAATCATCTTTGTCAAGCTTCTTCCTTAATTCCTTGGTGGCTTTGGGGAGAACTTCATCAGCATCAGATCAAAGGTTCTCTACCTACTCTAGGAGGAAGTAAAAGGATTCTTAGGTTCTCTCCCTACTATAGGAGGGAGTAAAAGGATTTCCAGGTACTCTTCCTACTCAATGATGGAGTAAAAGGATTCAAGGTACTTTGCCTCATCGGGTCGATGGAAAGATTTTATAAGGGCTTCTCCACAATATTGTGGGGGAAAAAAATGACACTAATTTTAGTGCAATACATAGAAAGAAGGTTTTCGTGGGGTGGAGGAAGGTCAAGTTGACTGAACCACTATAAATTTTGTGTATTCTTTCTATAAACTTTTTCATATTTAATTTTAACATTATTTTGAGATTTGTTGTGGTTAAAATCTCTAATTTTTGTTATGATGAAATTAGTGTTTCTTTAGCATAAGTTGTTTGCTTTAAAATATTAAATTTTATTTCAAAAATATTTCCTTTTTCTATGAAAAATGCTAGTTCATAAAGGTTTGAAAACCGTGATGAATTTTCAATATTAATTTAAATTTTAAATAAATTATACATAGTGGGTGCACATGCTTGTGCACAGTGTATGTATAAGCTTGTGCACATTATATTTATAAGAATGTAAAGTGAGTGTATAGAAATGACATCACAAAGGGCTAGGAATTTAGTTTGAACAAGTAAATATATATGGTGTATAAGCTACATGGTGTATACAAGCTTGTACACAGTGTGTGTACAAGATTATGAGGGTGTATGTACGAAATGGATAAATAGGCTTAGGAAATCAGCATGTACACACATTTTATATGTGGAGTAAAATCTGTGTATACAAGCTTGTGCATAGATTATCTTTAAGATTGGGCATCAAGTGTGTATAAAAGTAATCATAAATGACAAGGAATTTAACTTGTAATTTTATTTTGTACATGGTGTAAGTAGTATATGTACAAGATTATGCACAATGTGTGGAGAAGCTTGCGTAGAGCATGGGCATAAGTGGAAAAAAAGCTTGTGCACAGTGCGTGTACAAGCTTGTGTAGAGAACACACAAGTGAAAAAACTAGCTGGTGCACAATGTGTGTATAAGCTTATGCACAGTGTGTATATAAGCTTGTACAAAGCGTGTGCACAAGGCAAAACATAAAGAACAAGCATTCCAGTTTTAGTAGACATTGTGCACAAGCATGTACACATTATATGTACATGTTGTACACTGTATGTGTACAAGCTTATACAAAGTGTGTGAACAAGCTTGTGCAAAATGTGTTTAAACGTATAGCAGAGACTATGCACATGCTTGTGTAAAATGTGTTTAAAATAAAGCAGAGACTATGCACATGCTTGTGCATAGTGTGTGCACAAGCTTTTGTATAATGTTTAATCTTAGAATTGTTCTTCGCTTTATTAAACTCCATAAAATTCATGTATTTTCTCCAAGCCAACTAATATTTGAACAAAATTGAGATGGACACTTCTCTTTACAGCTTAACAAGAGATATGATGTTTTTTTTTTCTGAAAGTTCTATGGTATACAAGTTTACACATTGAACAATTTCTATGATATACAAATAGGACTAAGTGTTTACAATTACATATTATCCACAAAAATAATTTGACCTTCATACTAAATCCTAAACAACTAAGGAGGATGAAGAGAGCAATGACCAACCGTTCCTTCTTGATGATAAAGTGCATCGTGAGAGTTCAGATTTTGCACGTAGTAATCTATGGTGAATGAGACGAGAGATCCAACTCCAAATCCCTTTAAACTTTTGTTCTATCACAAGCTTCAAAAGTGAATGAACACATCGACTTTGTTTTATCAGGTCGATAACCTCCTGACAGGGTCGGGACATCGGGCTGCAAGAAACATATTATTAATTGAATTAGCAGGGCCAGATCGTCGGGTCACTCGTTAGTAAAAAGTCCATGGTGGCTACATTATATATATATATATATATATATATTGTGCGTGAGTGTGTGTTAAGACCTTATTTGAGTCTGAACAAGAAGCTATGTTCAAATTTCACACAAAATAATTTCTCCATACGAAGGAGGCAAAATCATTGGCTAACGAATAGTTGAGAAGGGGAAAAGCGATCCAAACAAATTTGCGGCTCCGCTTTTGGTCTCCCTCTCTCTTCTATTATTTCTCTCTCTCTCTCTCTCTCTCTCTCTCTCTCTCTCTCTCTCTCTCCCTCTTTAAAGTCTTCCATAGCACTAGAGTTAGGTAGATTACCTCCTCTTCTTTCAGAAGCATTAGAGATAATATTAAAGTCTCCACCAATGCACCACGGTCCATTAGCAATATTGGCAAATTGACGCATTTCCTCCCAAAGAGGAAAACGATTACCTCTAGAAGTAGCAGCATAAACAAAAGAGCCAAAGCACTTATAATTAAATAATTCAATTTCACAGTTGATAATTTGAGGATGATCCGATAAAATATTGACACTGATAATATTGTTCCACATGATCCAAATTTTGTTAGAGCAATTATAAACAAAATTAGGAAAACCTAATTTAGAAGCAGTAGTACCAATTTTACTATTGGCAATAAGAGGCTCAATTAAGACTAAAAAAGAAATACCATGCACTCTAGAAAGATTCTTAACTCTAGCAATGGAGTCTTTTCCCCCAATTCCCCTAACATTCCAAATGAGAGCTTTAATCATAAGGGTGTTTGGAAGAATTTTGGGCACGGGTAGACCGTGGGGTAGAAGGTTGAGAATTTTTGACATTCTTACCTTTCTTTTTGGTTACTTTCGTGAATCCACCATCATCAATATTTTGAAAATTAGAAGTATTAGCATTAGAATAAGAAGTCACCTCAGCATTTTTTTTTGAAGAATTATCAATAGTAAAATCAGAGGAAAGAGGCAATTTATTACTCACAGAGTTTTGGATATTATGAACCGTCTGCTCATTATTTTGCTCTTCATTGCAAGGATGAAGAAATTCCCCTTCTTCATAGAGTTCATCACTACCATCTCCAGCCATATCTTCTTCTATGATAGTAATTGGAGCAGAGTTTTTTTCTATAATTTCCTTGTTAGTCATTAAAGCATGCTCATTATCACTGCTTCCAATCTCTTTAAGAATGGAATCAACAGAAATAAAAATTTTCGGCTCTGCATCCTCATTAACTTTTTCAACAATACCACTCTTCTCCTTAACCAGAGAAGTATTAACAATAGGGTTTTGCAAATTTTCTTGTGAGACAACAAATTCAGCTTCGTTGTTATCAGGTGAAGGAAGCGATTCCAACCGATCTGTTTGTATTAGCTTCCCTGTAGGCACGTAAAATTGATCGGAGGATCCAAGCTTACCATCCACCTGCAAATTTGATTTTCTTAGTTCAGGGTGAAGTTTAAAACAATCCGTATGAGCATGTCCATGAATTTTACAGTGCGCACAGAAATCCGGAACTTTTTCGAATTCAACTTTCTGCATATAACCAACAGACCGATAGAAACATGCCTCGATATCCTACTATAATCAAGAAGAGAAATGAGAAAGGGGTCCATTTTAAAATACGCATTTGACAGTTGAAAATAAAATAAGATCTCCGAGCAAATATCCTACTATAATCAAGATCATTCGAGAGTTGTATAGCAACATGCCTCGAATCCAACAGACCGATAGAAAAAAATCCCGATAATTTTAAGTTAGTGAAAAAACTACGAATGGAATCGAGATTAGGTCTGTTAAGACCAAATTTACCAACCAAAGTATATTGGAAAGGTGAAGCTAACTTCAGCACATCTTCATCAGATAAAAGAACAGCAGGTACACCATTGAAAGTTGTTTGAGATAAAGTAGTAACGGAATCACCTGATCCAGCGAGAACATCCTTGAACGAACGCATTTTAGAAGGAGAAGACTCCTCCATATCTAGATTAAAGAAACCTTTGTTAGAGATCGGCTTATCTTCAGACATCGATCCCCAAGGATTTTGGGGTTTCGAAGCAGCCATGAGACACCAAGCCCCCACAGGGCTTAGAGCAAAGAAGCAACCACCGCAGCTTTATGCGAAATCACACCTCAAACGAGCAGGAAAATCTCTCAGGAACGAAAGCAGAGGAAGAGGAAGACGGAAACCCTAAATCGCCAGAGCGGCGGGGTTAGGGTTCGCGTCGAAAAGGGATTGAAAAAATCAACATGAACTATGTCAAATAATTTACTAAAGTAAATAATTAATTTCAAATTTAATTCCCTATTTAAGTTTATATTAATTAATATTGGTAGAATTTAAATTTTATCAAATTTAATAATATTTATTACATTGAAATTTATATTTTTGCTTCCAAAATAATAATCTATCTATGGGTATTAGTGCATGGTTGAATCACAATCACACACTTAAACACCTATGTTCAATGACATTTTAATGTTTTCATATAAACTATATTTTATTACTTGGTCAAGACTCAATAAAAAGAAAAATATATCATAATTTATGCCCCAGAAATACAAATTTATAGCTCCACCGCTAGATGTAGCTAAATCAATCAAAATCATTTATGGCGGTACATAATATCAAAATAGGCATAGCTACCTCCATTTCATTAGTAATCCTTTGATATTTATGTTTACACTTTGATGCTTGTTTCATGATCTAAATGGAACCAATTGAAGATAATTAGCAGCACAAGCTGCTGCGGATTGATTCCTTCTTGGCTGGAGCTTCTGAATGGTTTTCTTCTTCTTCTTTTTTCTTACAGGATTCCTTCTTGGAGGATACAATTAACTAATTACTAAAGATGTCAACGCAAGTATAAAATAGCCATTAATCGAGTTTCAAGAATGCATATATATATATAAAGTATACAAACCATAGACATGGAAACAAACACATGTGAGTTACAACAATATGGGAGATAGTTACAATGAAAAGAAATAAATCATTACAAAGCTATTAACAGAAGCAATCTCATACCAATACTTCATTTCATGTGTAATCATTTAAGGATATGATTATAAATTGAATAATCGATCAAATAATTAATCTAATGTATCATGTTTAGAAGAAGAGAAATGAGATTATTTACTTTTTGAAGTGCAACTAATTCTCTTCAACCTTATATTCATATCGGGAAGTCTTGATCAATAAAAATCGATCATAATTTTATGCATAAGACATGCATACTAAAATCACAAAGACACCCTATTATTAGTTATACCTATCGAGGGTTTCACATTAATTTGGGCAATTATAAAAGAGAAAGGAAAGAAGACAATCATGTTAATGTTTACATAGTTCATATCAATGATGAAGAAAGCCTAGTTGATGTTTCTTATCGAAAAAACGCTCAAATAACTTCCCTTGTTTGACATGTTCAATCTCTTATTTGTTCTTAGTATCTTGATCATCATTCTTGTGTACACAGACACATAGGCAAAAACAACAACAAAAATTTATCACACTACACGGTGTGGGCTCATGAGTCATTTTTTCCTTTGTGTCCTAGTCAGAGTCAAATTCATACACACGTGTGCGGTTACACATTTGCACACATATGCGCACATGCATGCACACCACATACGTGGCGGGAGTCATCATTTAAACTTATAGGGGCAACCTTTAAATTCCTATTTGTTTAGTGGATGATTTTGTGTTAAAGATGCTGACGAGGACTTCAGTTAGTAAATTCGGGGAGATTAGATAACCCCTTGAGTAAAATAAGCTAAAATATTAATCATCAAGGCCCATTTTGGTGTAATAGTCAAAAGTTTACTAACTCTGCAACTAAGTATGCTCATCCTGAAGAAATCTTTAAATATGTGACCTCATACAAAGTTACACTAAAAAGAAAAAAACAGTGAGGCTCTTAGGCCGAAGTGAACAATAAAAATAACTATTTTTATTGTATTTTGCTTGAAATAAGGTGATGCAATAATGATCATTACTATTGATGCAAATGTTATCAATAAACATTATGGTTCAAAATACTCAGCTTAATCAGAAACATTAATATAATATCTAATCTTCTTAGAGAATTATGCTTCTGTATAAAATACATCTCATATATGCTATGTTGAAGTGTTTAATTCATTACAATCTACTTGAAGAATTAAATCTTAGATATGCAATAGTCACCAAGACTAGCTGTAAACTTGTATATTTTTCAAGTTTTTTTTTTTATTTAGCTAATTTGGAAGTAAAATTAGGCAAATGATCATCATTTCATAAGTTAATGAATATTTTACCTATCAGATCCTTCAAGTATGGCCTTGCCATAGTTTTCCATCCACTATATGTTAATATGTTTGTAATAATGACCAAGTGATGATTAAAAGAAACTGAAATGTACGAATAGATAATGTACCAAGTGATGACCTCCTCTACTGCATCCACCTTCGCATCCAATTCTCATGACTCCTTACAAGCTCAACAAATAAGTGCCCTTCAAGCTGAGCTAGAACAAGTAAGGAAATCACAAGCTGATTGGCAAGCTCAGCTGCAAGCACAGGTTCAAGCTCAGCTACAAGCACATATTCAAACAAGTACGGAGCAACACAATCAGTTGTTGGATGAAATGCGCAAGATGAGGGATCAGCTGAGTGGAAAAGACGTAGCTCCACCTGAGGAGGAGTCCACGGAGTCAGAGTAGTTTAATTTAGTTTACATGAACTTGTTTTTTTCTGTGAACATGTGTTATTGAACTGTTTCTTTTAATCTGATGTTTTTTGTTGATTGTTACTATTGAACAGTTTCTTTTTATGTTATAAACTGTTGTGAAATTGTTGTGAATTTGTTATAAAATGTTATAAACTATTGTGAAATGTTGTGGAATTGTTATTTGTATTCGTTTGCATGTGTGAAAATTTGATTGTTTGCTGGGAAGGAAATTTTTTTTTGTCAATGCTACAGGTTTCCGGCGGATTGTACGCCGGAAAGAACGATACAACGAATTGTATCGTGCGTATCGACGTCTTCCTTCCATCGGCAACTACCGGAGCATCTTCTGGCGCCAGTTCCGCCGCTACTTTCCGGCGCCGATTTTGCGCCGCAAACAAAGCCGTGGGTTGTCTACGGCGAACTTGCGACGTTTTATCCGCCGGTACTTACCGGCGGACAATTCGACAGAAACTTATCGTCGCATATGGCGCCGGAATTTATCGGTTGCAAGTCGTCGGTACCAACCCGATGTTTTACGCCGGTAAGACGTCGGTACATGCGCCGGAACGTTTTCCGGCGTATTACATTCGTCGAAAAAAATTTATCGACGCGACCGAAACCGGCATATGAATTTCCGCCAAAACGTGCGCCGGAAACCTATAGTTCCGTCGGATTATCTATATGTTCCGGCGGATTTAGTCCGCCGGTAATAACGGGTTTTCCTATAGTGAATCCACATATTATCATTAATTTTGAAATTCGAAATCAAATGAAGCCTTGAGGTCATTTAGTTTGCTGAAAAAAGAACTCATAGATAAATGGAGTACAATTCAAAAGAAAATGTAATGAATTAAAAACTTTTGGGATTATTTCCATGAATGCAAAACAAATGTGGATAATTATATATTCTTTTATAAATTAAAATGAATTCAGTAAAATTTACAGATGAATTGGGCCCACACAAATGAAACATAAATCTTTGAGAGGCATATCCATTGGAGGCTGCCCTAATAATTAGCATAAATTTGAAAATATTAATTTGATAATAAATAATTCTATATTTACTAAATAATAAGAGTGAAGATTCCAAATAAAATTTTGATAGAAAGCTATTCAGCTTATTCAATTCAAACGATTAGGCAGCAGTTTAAATCGTTCCCAATAGAATAATTAATTATGACATTAACTTTGAAATTATATAAATATGAAAATTGATAATCATTTCAATAAAAAATATTGAAGAATATTCAGAACCAATTTTTTTGGACTAGACAGGAAAAGAGTTTGCTAAATATTTTCATACGTGAAAGACTTAGTGGCCCATTAATTGTTGAATAAAAATATTTCTCCCAAGTGATAAATTTGAGCCACAAAATTTACTCTTATTTTTTTTATCCTTTGAGTTAAAAGAGAAAATTAAAATAAATAAAATGTTGGCGGGGGATAGTTACCTATTAATTATATTTATTAGATTTTATTGATGTTATTTGTGAAAAAAAAAATTCGATGTATCTTATATGAAAGGGAAGCGTTATACGTATTGTTATTTATGCTAACTTCCTATAAATCTTGAAAATAAAATTATAGTATAAAAATGGCAATTCTTTTTTTAACTGTGTTAGCACCAGGACTTTTGTCATTCTATAGATGTTTTAGCCTAATGTATCAGTTTTAGCATGGAAGTTGTCAAAAAAAAAAAAAAAAAAACTCCATAGTTTCAAAGTGCATATGCTAAACTAGCCCATTAAAAATAAAACAATTTTACTACATCTATAAATCTAATAATCTTACTTGAATGCATTAGCAACTTTTAATTATATGTATTCTATCATTAAAATCAACTCATATCTCTTAGGTTAATGGGGTAAATAATATCTCCTTAGTATTTTATTTTTTAGGTTCGTACTAATATTTCAACTTAGGCTCCTTCATCATGGTGTAGTATGTCCATACTCAATCTTCTTTAAGTAACCTTTGGAATATTTATTATCTTGATTTCAAAATTTATTTACTGTCACTCTAAGATGGATTACTTGAAATATATGTAATTCAATTTAAAATTGACATAATATTTTAATAAATTTAACCAAATAGGTGTACGAGGATTGAAAATAACATGGACTACAAAGGGGCAATAGATGGTCAATTGAAAATTTAGATACTTATACTAATATTAAAATCTAAAAAAACATATGCTCATGAACTTTCTTAAAATATCAACTTTCAAAACATCAAAAATCATAAATGTTTATAAAGATAGCCAATGTTCACAAAATCCACTGACTAGTCACAATACTAAAAGCCTCTATACGAAATTTTGAACAACATTCTTCTTATGCAATGCTATCATTATTATTGAAGTAATACATACGTAAGGCTAGATGCAACCGTTCTAAGGCGAAGAAAGAATTACAAGCACAATTATCAGCAAAATCTCACTGACATTTATTACACCTCAGATCAAAAGAAAACTAAATGGAAGCTATAAATAAATTTATAAAAAATTATTTATGTGAACTCTATCATGTGAAAAGTAATAATGTTAATATTATTTTCATGCCTGAACAGTTGCACCTTTCATAGCTTCTATTGTTATGTAGTGACTCAAAAATATTTTCAACTACCAAGTAGCATGACTACCAAGCACCAATTCATAGAATCATAGTAGAATCTCTCTCTTATGCATCACTAATCTCCAATGATAGTATTTTTAAAGAATGAACATCCCAATAATTTAAATCTCTTTGAGAAGCCATTAAATCTTTTGACTTGTCACATTATGAAGATATGAGCAACATGAATTCTTTATATGTCTTGTTGAAATCATCAACATAAACAAATACTTACACCTATTAAGAAACTTATAATCAATCAAAAGAATAAATAAAGTTATTCAGACTCTACACAACTTAAACGCCAAGGGAATATTTGTTAAATATAAATTCTCCTAATGCTTTTGTAAACTTAGCAAAACTCCCTATATAGTTCATAAAATCAAGTGTGGGGGAGAAAGTGTGCAAAATTGTTGACTGTCATGCTTTACAAAATCAATAAAACTGTTTAAAGTTAATAAATATGACGTTATTTTTAGCATGAATTATTACTCAAAGTTTCTTTAAAATGAAGACAAAAGTTCACATTTGTTTTTAATCGAAATAAAACTTGAACTTACTCAATTAGACAATAATTTATATTTATTTGAAATTTAAAATCAATACATTTTTTTTGGTTGTTATCAAATCATGGTTAGTTAATAAGATGTCACTAATAAAAGAAACATGAAATCACACACATTAAAGCTCTTAATTTAAAGAACAAGAAATGTTGTGAGAGAAGAATAGGGAATAATAAAAAATCACCTTCTCCAATGCATATCGAGCTGCTTCTCTTTCCTTCTCAATCTTCCTTTTATGCTTGAAATTTGCCTTATTTCTAATGGCTTCAATGATTGTAATTCTTCTTTTTTCTACATGAAGTATGATGATTATTAAAACAATCAAGTCAAATACTACAATAAATAAAAAATAATAGCTAGTAAAGGAGTTATCAATTCAAATGAAATCATTGAAGATAAAAATGCTCATGCTTTAACTTGATGGTAAGATAAAAATGCTGCTTTTAGTAAAATAGTTTTTCTACTCATGCTTTAACTTGATGGAGGTGGTGTTCATGTGCTATTATTATAAATATATTATATCTTTTGAACCTGAAATGGGCGTACTCTTTCTTGTCCTCGCCCTAATTGGGAATAAAAGAGTTCATATTGCTCAACAAATTGATTAAAACTAATTCAAAATTTATTTGTTAAACTAAATAAAATTAATTATGCTCATTAATATACATTATCATTATCCAGGAGACATCTTGCAATATTTATAAAAATTACAATTTTCTTGTTTACTCATTCTCATAAGAAAATGGTAATATTAAAGAACTTACTCTCATGTTGTTTTTCCACGAAATCTTTTTTTCATGTTGCATTCTAACTTGATTAATTTTTTCTGGAGAAATAAATGCATAATATGAATCATGTACTCAAACTAAAAAATAAAAAAAAAAATATTGTGGATTAATGATTGGTATATAACTCGTTTAATTAAATGAGAAAAAATAATGTAAAGATTAAATTCATAATATCAATCATGGATAATTTTTTAAGAAAAAATAAATAATAATTAATGATCGCCATAAAACCACTAAAATATAATACGAGTTCGTAACGAGTTAAACGAAATGTCAAAATTTAAATTGAAAATAAATAAAATAATGAGAAGTACTAAATTAATCAATATTGTAATATTGAATGATTGCACTTGTTAAAAAAGCATTATATAGAATAAACAAATAATAAATCACCTTCTCTAGAGAGAAAAAAGCTGAGCCTCATTCTATTTTTAAATTATTTTTAAGCTCAGAATTTGACATATCTTTAATGACCATAGCTTTTACATTTGTCACATTGCTTTCAATTCTTCACTTTTCTGCTCAAAATACAAAGCTTACTAGAAAGAAAGGCCCAGAACACAATAAATGCAAAATAATGCAAATGAAATTGATCCTCTTACTCTATTGTTGATTTTGTACGACATCAACATTTTCTGATCTCATTCTAGCTTGATCTTCACTTTCTTCCTAAAATGCACATACACAATTTTAATCATTTATATTTGTAAGTATAATAATTTTGTAAATTAGATTAGTTTTCAAGAAAAAGTTGTCTCAAAGAACAAAAAAATTACATTTTTGTCAAATGTTTGTTCTTCTTTCAAAATTATATCAGCAAATCGGGTCTTTAACGTAGCAACACGGGCGGGCAACTTTTTTTGTTGATAATTGAGAATTATCAAAACCTACATCAAGCAAAAGAAATATTAAGAATAATATATTTTATATATGTTCAAAGCTCATGAGTGCTCATCTATGTTCTTTAAATGATGCTCTTGCTCCTATAAAAAAAAAAAGTCTATTTTTTATCTTCAACGCCCTTCTTCTCCAACGGTTTATACTCATTTCTCTGGTGAGAAAAGCTCACAAGTTTGTTTCCAGAGTTTGACTTGCAGTTGCAACCACACTCTGTGGCGAGCCAAGTAGGGGTGTCAATATTTGACACGACACGAAAACCCGACCCGAAAAATTTGGGTTGGACCCGACTCGATTTCAAAACGGGTCGGGTTCGGGTTCCAGAAATCGACCCGTTTGAAAAACGGCTCGGGTTTGGGTTGACCCGACGGGTTGCCGGGTCAACCCGTTTGACCCGAAACACGCAGTCTGAGTCCGAGCCAGCCAGCGTCCACGCTCGCGCCCGACCGCGTCCGCGAAATGTGATGTACTAACATATAATTAAATAAATTATAGTCTGATAAATATATAAATTAGTAATATAATTAGGAAATAAATATTTAATAATTTATAATTCATGTTTATTTATAATTAATATTCTAATACATCAATTTATATATTTAATATTATAAATACCAATAGTAATAATTTATCTTTCTATTTATCTATATATGAATATATATTATTTATATATCTAATATTTCAATAATAACTTAGTGCTAATTTATATATTGGCACTAAGTAATTTTTGAAATTTATATATCCAAATATATAAATATTCATGGATGTGCTGGTAAATTCCCCAATTATAACTTATGATTAGCTTAAGTTGTAAAGAATAACTAGTAACTACAGTCTCTTCGAACAACATCGAGTTTGTCTGAGCTAAAGTTTTAAAAGGGTAGTTATTGGCATGTTGTATTTCTTGTGCTATGTGAATTTTGATATGAGAGAATTGGGAAAACATTTCTGATCGGCGGAAAATGTAAATGTGTAACTCTTTTAATGATTGGTTCCTAATTCTGTTCTAGTTATGTTTTAGAATTGCATTGGATTTTTATTATTTTTCCATTAGGGTTTTTTTTTTTAATTTCATTTTTTCAGGCATATATTGAATCAAAATTATGCAGAACAAAAGCTATTTTACCATAGTTTTCTTCAAATGTGACTTTTCAATTGTTGATTTGTTAGTTCATGTAATGCAAATGTTTATAGCTTTGTTTGGTATTAGTGATATATATCTATGTGTCTTGTTCGTTCATTTGAAACCTTAAGCAGAACAAGATGATCCTTAATGAAGTTAAAAAAGTAGTGAAAATTCTCAATGAGGCTGAAGTTTGCTCTGAGGATGTGTGGGTATGGGTGTGGGTATGGTTGTATGAGCTTATTATTTCAAGTGTGTGTGTGTGTGTTTTTTAAATTATATGTGATGGCTATAGTTCTGATTGAATGGTTAGGTTCTTCTATTTTCTTAAAAAAAAAAATTCATTCATTTTTGGGGGACTTCATACTGATTTCAATGGGTCTTCATCAATTTATGTGATTACTTCTAAATGAATTAGACAACTACATTTAGATAGGCCCATTTTTGGCTTGTTATTTTTTTTAGTTACGAAGAAGGTCAAATAAAATAAAGCTAATTTCTCATATAGCAATCGACAAGATTGGATGGTGGAGGGTCCCCAAATAGTTGTTGTTGGAGTTTGAGCCTAATCAGGCTTATAAGATTACAAGAGTGTGCTTGCTAAGTTGAAAGTGTGAGAGAAACTAAAGGTTGCGTGCAAGAGGTTACCTAAGTTGATTATATAGGTTAAGCACTCTATATAAATTTTCATAAAACTCCTTTCCTTACATTTGTAAGCAAGAATTTGTAGATGAGATTTTGGATCGGCCTTCTTTCTTATGAACACTAAGATCGTTAAATTTATTTCCATCATGTCATCATTACTTTGAAAATAAGGATCCAATTGGGATTGTTTGATGGTTTACATGACCTTCTCAGTGATTTTTTTGGTAAAAAACCACCAGCCACCATAACTAAAGATATCAAAACTTTATCCATCCAAAGATCTGGTGCAAAACATTTTAGGTTGAGCTCAACTTTTTTTCCATACTAGTCGTCTTCGAGTTTGAAATTTTGACCCATTTATTAGGTTTAGGTTAACCCAAAAACAAAAAAATCAACCCAAACTTGCCTAGATCCGCACACCTGATCCACTCCCAAAGCCTCGCTCTTGCTCCACACACCATGCGCATAGCCCTGATCTCACTTCATCACTCATGAGACCGCTTCTGCACCCATATGGCTAGACCTACTAGCACTGCTCTGCTCAGTGCTCGCCTCACCCATGTCATTTTGCACCCGCCTAGCGTCCTAGGACCCACCCATACTCATTTTGCTTCTACAGTGCGGTCTCGATTTACCCATCTCTCACACATGGGTTTAGGTCAACTTGGGTGAACCTAGTAACCCAACAGGTCGGGTTCGGTTTAAGGATTCTTACCCATTTAAAAAATCAAGTTGGGTTAGGGTCAACTCATTTAAACTCTATCAAAATTTGTGTTCAACTAGGACCCAACCTACTGACCTATTTTGACACCCCTAACCATAACCTTGCCACCTTGGTTGTAATTATAATACCATGCTCCTAATATTCTTCTTACCTAGTGTAGTTAGTAGTTAATCTTGGTTTTTAATGAGTATATCCCTTTTTTTGGATATGACATATTTGTCAACAATGAGAGATTTAGGATATTGAAATGCATTTTTCATACGATCATTGAACTTGTAATACTCCTTTGAGAGGCAAACATTAGGCTCACAAACCTCTTTAGGTCGTAGCATCCTAATCCAACAATCTGACCCATCAGAGAATTTATTTGATTCGACAATACATGACCTTTAAAATATCACTAACATAGTGGGTAGAAAAGTTAAGAAGTACATAACAGTGGTTGTTTGACATGAAATCCATTTAGGTTGTCCTCAGGTCTTTATAAACTGAGAAAGTGTTGCTTTTTCCTTTTTGTGAAAGCTAATTTAACTTTTGTTCATCATTATCTTCTTATCACCTATTAGTTTTTTAAGTGAAAATTAATAGGAGTGTTTGACATTATAAGATATTTGACAATAGAAGCAAAAGGAGTGATCTTAATTTGATGACCAGCGTTAAGAATTATAAATGTTCTTAAGACATGCTGGATGATCCTTTCATTTTGATTCGAGGCATGAACAAGGAGTAAATGTGAGTTTGTAGGCATTCCATTAAGAATTTTATTCACTTTAGACAAATCAAAAACACTTCTAGAAATTTTGGAATGATTCCTAACTCCTTCAATTCTAAGATGCAGAAATATTCCTAAATCTTCCTTGGTGATTTCAACTATTTATAAAAAAAATATAAGAGGACATTTTTTTTTTATTTTCCCTCATTCTCATATTTGCAAGAAAATAATAGAACATGTCTGAGTGGAATGAACAAATTAAAATGAGAATGAAGAAAAAAATGAGTAGAGTCGAACAAAGGCATTACTGAAAAATTAATGTCATCTTAAATAGGAAGATGGGATGGAGTGAATTTTGCAAGAACAAACTAATCATAGGCTTGTTCATTATGTTTGGAAAGAAAGTCATTATCTCATTCAAAATGGGATGAATTCCCTTGGAAGGACATGATCACTTGCAACTGCTTGCCATTTTAGAAGAATTGCACATAAGAGTTAAAAATGGAAAAGATTGTGAAGAATTTCAAAGGAAGACTTTCAATTTATAGCAAATAGCCTACTTCGTACAGTATGAAGTTTGGATCGTACATATGATTTTTGAATTTATACCATACAAACATGGGTTCAGACGTATGAACAAAAATAGTTAAGAGCAGTTATTTCAGCAAAACTACTTTTCAAAAAGTTACCTTTCCGATGAGTCATTTCATATAATCTTTGACCAACTTGATAACATAGACTAACATGTGTTCATTCAAGACGATCAGTTATTATTGATCATACCTACCAGTTAGGTTTGTCTACATGTAAATTGACAACTAGATTGTACATACGAATAGGTGTTTATATAGATGATCTTTGAAAAATAAATGTCCCAAGAATTTCTGCCATTTTTGTACAAATGAATAAATAAAAGGTTTATATAGACGATAACATCTTTGTATAGTACAATGTCTTTAGAAAAATATAATTTTTCATCTTACGATATCATATAAAATCTAGTGATTTTGTACAGTACGAATATGGTTCATACAGTATGAATGGAAGATAAACTTTTAAATTTGCACATGATAATCAAGATTCTTTTCCAAAAAAATAAATCAAACAAGATCCATGAGAAACAAAAAAAAAAAAAGAGAAATCAAAAACAAAATAGAGAGAAAAAAAATCAAACAAAAAGAAATCAAAAACAAAGAACAAAACACAAACATCAATAAAAAGAAATACACCATTAATAAAATTTGCATATTTACAATAGTCAAGCATGAATATCAATAACACACAATCTAATTCTTAAGATGCTAAATATATAAAAAATTAATGGTTTGTGAAAATATTTGCAAAGTTGATTTTCAATAGGTACATGTTGTAGCTCAATTTCTCCATTAGTGACATGGTCTCAAATAAAGTCATACCTTATGTCTGTATGCATTGTCCTAATATTGGATTGGATTCATTGAGATGCAAATGGTACTTGTATTATTATAAAAATTAGAATATTATCAATTTAGAATTCTAAATCCCTTAATTTTTGTTTTAATTATAGAACCTATGCCACACAACTTCTTAAAGCTATATGTTATGCTCGAGTTGTGAAAAGGGTTACTGAATTCTATTTTATGTTTGACAAGGAAATTAAAGAGTTTTCAATGAATTGACAAGTTTTAGAAGTACTTTTTTTATCAATATTATATCCTATCAAATTTTAATTTGAATAACCAATGATTTCAAAAAAAGTGTTATTTATAGTCTATCAAATCCAAAAGTTTTGAGTTCCCAAAAGATATCTCATAATTCTTTTAACAGCAGTCAAATAAAATTCTTTTTGATCAGCTCGAAATATAATACAAAGATAAACACTAAATATGATATCAGGTATACTAAAAGTCAAATAATTTTTTGACCCAATTATGCCTCTAAATTTCTTTTGATCAAGAAAATTTCCTTTAGAATCCTTATCTAATTAAATCGAGGAAGTAATTTGAGTACTAAATGGTTACTCATTATCCATTTTATATTTTTTTAAGGATGTCATTAATATATTTTAATTTACTAAGAATTGAACCATCCTATTTCTATTTTTTGCTAAAACCAAGAAAGTAACTCAAATCACCCATCAAACTCATTTAAAATTCATTACTCATTATTTTTAAAAAATCATCACAAAGATTTTTATTAGTGGATCTAAGTAATATATCATCAACATATATTTAGACAATGAGTATGTAATCTCCTACTCCTTTCAAGAAGAGAGTGGTGTCTACACACCCTTTGATAAAGAAATCTTTCAAGTAGGAATGTACTTAGTCTTTCATATCAAGTCCTAGGTGTGTATTTTAATTCATATAATACCTTTTTTAATTTAAACACATGATTAAAAAATTATGAATTTTGAATAAATTGTGGTTTCTCAATATAAATATCTTCTTTTATGACCCCATTAAGAAAGAATCTCTTAACAACCCTTTGAAATAGTTTAAATCCATTAAAATAGGCAAAGGTTAGAAGTACCCAAATTGCTTCAAGTGTAGCTACCAGGATAAAAGTCTCCTCAAAATCAAATTCCTTCTATTTGATTGTAGCCCTTAGCCACCATTCCTGCCTTATTTCTAAAAGATTTTTAGTGTTATTAAACCCTTATGAATTAGTTTCAAGGCTAACCAAGGAGGGGGATGAATTATATTTTTAAAAATTTCTTTAACTAAAAGAAAAATCTTTACATATCTTACATCAAAAATAAGTTAAATCAATAATAAAAAGATTAATCAAAGATTTCACCCAAGCAGTTAATAATAATAAAAATAAAGTGCGAAAAATAATCAGAAAGAACACACCAGATTAATAGTGGTTCGGTCCAACCTGACCAATGTCCACTCCTTAACGCAAACCTATGAATATTGAACTAAAACTATAGTGACTACCTTTTAGCCCCCATAGTTAGGCGGAGAAGCCCTTACAAAATCACTTCCACCTTCACCAATGCGGTGAAGGAGCTGGCCTTTGACACCAAAGAGATCTTCCCAAAACTTTTTTCAAGATGAACCTTGAATCTGATGGCAATAAGGTGCAAGCTTGCTGGAGCAACTGTGTGAAAATACCTCCACACTCCCTTGAAACCCCCTCCAAGGATCTTATCCCTCTCTTAAGCTCTACCCTTTCCTCTCTTCCTTTCATATTCTCTCTTCAAGTTTTCTCTAGAAACATGAAGATTCAATAACTTCCATAGGCACTTTCCAATGCCTTGACAAAGCATAAATAGAGGGTTTTGAAAACCCTAATAATTAATCCTGGCAGCAAATATCATCAAGGATGATTGCAGGATTGTCCCGTATGATATTCTTAAAAAGGGAGATTAAAAAAACCCTAAAAACTCAATTTTGGCACAAAATATCATCCTGGATGATCACAGGATTGTCCAATACTACGGGCTAAATTTGACCTGATAGTCTTAGATGATTTCAGGATAGTCCTAGACTATTAGTTCAAATTTATACATATCATCCAGGAGAATATTCTGGATTGTAATGGATGATTAGAAGAAAATTATGGTATTTCATCTTGGACGATTTAGGAAAATCAAATATATCGATAAACATCATATGGTATGATATACAGATCATCTATGACAATTT
Organism: Dendrobium catenatum; assembly: GCF_001605985.2. Classification (NCBI taxonomy): domain Eukaryota; kingdom Viridiplantae; phylum Streptophyta; class Magnoliopsida; order Asparagales; family Orchidaceae; genus Dendrobium; species Dendrobium catenatum. Next base: position 127,277 of record NW_021319225.1, read on the forward strand.
GATTGAATAATTTATTCATAATTAATCACTTAGTCACATGATCAATTTAAGTATGATTTGTATTGATCATCCAAGATGATCTAGATCATTCAGGATGATTAGAACAAAATTTTAATCTTAAATCCTTACCTAAATTATTATTAACAGCTATTTTCTAAGATTAAAAGGAATCATCCTAGAAGATCAAAATCATCGAGTATGATTAGTTCCATGAGCCGATCATCTTGGATGATATAAATCATCCAGTATGATTAGTTCAAAACTTGAATGACTCAATCTCACTCCCCATAAAGTGTGTGTGTGGATGGCCTCCAAGCATGCATACACTCTTACAGGACTTGACTCAAGAAAAAAAAAATAATCAACAAATTTCACAAAAAATATTACAATGTAACCTATTCTACCCAATCTCAAGCCTTAAATATTTATTGGATAGTGTATGGTATTCCTAAAAAGTTAGTACACACACAAATAAAAATATATTACAAATATAAGTAGACAATAAGATGTGATCCATAATATTTATTATCATAAAAAATATAAACTCATAAGCTCAAGTTGCAATAATTTGAACCACTATACCTGAATCTTTCATTTAATTTTTGAAAACCAACTTAGTTCTAATAATAGTTTGATTTTTAGGTCTTTCTACTAACTCACAAATATCATTTTTAACAAATTGATTCAACTTTTCTTGCATAGCTATAACCCAAAATTCATCAAAAAGTGTTTGATTTATATTAGCGGGTTGAATCATTAAAATGAATGTTGAGATGTTCACTTCTTCTCTTAGTCCATGCCTAGTTCTAACACATTTGCTCGGGTCCCCTAAAATTAGTCATTTAGGATGACTTTTAGAATATTTATATTCTCTAAGCAAAGTCTTTTCCACTCCAACCCTTTATTCAAGATTTGCATTTTCAATTCCTTGGATTATTTTTTCAGCCTCTTATTCTTCCACACTAGACCCTAAAAAATCTTAGATTAAAGAAAAATTATATGAGTGGTCTCCTCTACTACCAATGTCTTTTTTGTTAAAAATTCTATAGGATTTGCCAAAATTTGAATATCCTAAAAAAATTCACTCATCAAATTTAGGATCAAATTTTTCTAAGGAAGTTTTATCATTATTATGAATGAACACTTTACATCCAAATATATTTAGATGTGAGAGGTTGGGCATCTTAACTTTATGAAGTTCATAGTGTATCTTATTAAATTTAGATATAATGTTTACTATATTTAAAACATAACAAGCTGAATTAACCACTTCAGCCCAAAAATATTTAGAAAGAGAATATTCAGCCTACATGACTTTAGCATCTTCTATCAAGGTTCTATTCTTTTTTTTAACAATCTCTTTCTATTGAGGGGTCCTAATAGTTAAAAAGTTGTGATATATCCCTTTCTCTTTATAGAATTTGTCATTTTTTTTTATTTTTAAATTCTCTATTATGATTACTTTGAATTGCACAAATTTCAAAACCTAGCTTCCTCTAAATCTAAGTAGAAAAATTTCTAAACTCATCAAATGATTCACTCTTATATGATAAGAATTTAATATGGGTGAACCTTGAATAGTCATCAATAAGCACATACTAAAAAACTTTTCCTCCTAGACTTATAGTGCTAATAGACCTAAAGAAATCCATGTGAAGGACTTCTAAGGGATTGCTAGTTATAAGATCTTTAATTGAATGAAAGGAGGACTTGAGTTTCCTAATTGACATGTATCATATAAGTGATCCTTTGTGAAGTCTAATTTGAGTATGTCTCTAACCAATTCCTTTTAGGTAATTTTCCTAAGATTTTTCATACTTGTATAATAGTCTTTTATAACATAACCAAGATTCAACAGAAATAGATTTTTGGCAAAAACCATTAGAAGATTTAACACAATTTAAATTAAGCATGTAAACATTATTTTCCATATTTCCATGCAACACATCAACTCCATTTTGCCTTAAAATAAAACTTATAGGAAAAAAATTTATGTTTACCTTTATCACAAATCAGACTAATACTTAGTAAGTTTTATTTTAATCCTTCTACCATTAAAATATTTTCAATCAGAAAATTATTCATATTACCAGTCATAACTGAAACTATCACTCTCCTTGTGGTGTTATCTCTAGTATCACTATTCCTCTAGTCCTGGGCACCAGCAATATAATGTGATTTGCATCACCTATCATATATTTTGAATATTCATTTTCCAGGTACCAAATACTCTCATGAGGGATTGTATGAGAGTGATTCTATAATATTTTTAAATGTTGGACTTAGGAATACAAATAAATTTGGGTTCTCCTCTTGATAATGATAATCTATATGCATGTTTGATATACTGTGATTGATGCATCTTAGGTTTCCATACTAGATGTGCTCTACGATAGATAATATAATGGAACAATTATACAATCCAAATCAAAAGCATAAAAATTTAAAACTAAGGAAGAGATATTAAAACTTATATAGACTAACATATACTTTTCATGGTATTAAATATTGTTCCATTATATGTGGTACCTTATTTTCTTCAAAAGCTTTCATTTTTTCTTAAACATATGAATTTGCCTTGTTTTCAAAATTAATTTTTTAACCATTAATTCATGTTCTCATTGATCAAATTCAACCATAAACACCTCAAAATTATTTTCAAGTTTATTATTAGATATTTTCTATAAATCATGCTCTTTATTTAAATTATCAAATTCATATAGCAAAGCCATGTGATTGTTATCTATGTCGGCATGATCTTTTGTAAGGTTTTCATTCTCTTTTTGTAAATTTAAATACTCATTATTTAAATTAGCATGAATTTTTTTTAGTTTCTTATATGCAGTGTGAATTTTTTTAGAAACTTCAAATAATTCATCATAAGATAGGTCATATACCTCCTCTTAAACTGAATGATCAACTTTGTATGCAGTAAGCCCAAATTTGTAACCTCCTCTTCTACCTCTATTTCTGAAAAATCAGAAGCTGAGTCAGCCTAAAAAGCTCATTACATTCTTCTATTACCCATTTTAATATTAATTTTTGCCTTAATTTTTTCCTTATTAGGATTAGCTTTGAGATTTGGGTGTTTAGTCTTTATATGTCCAGGCTTTTTATATTCATAAGAAATGATTTCATTAGAAATCTTTATATTCTTATTGAATTAACCTTTGTTCCAATGCTGATGTCTTCACTATTTTTTCTTAAAGAATTTTTTTAATAATCTTGTCATAAATGTAATATATTCTTCATCCTTAAACATTGTCTAATCACTCTATGAATCCTTAGTTTTCAAGGCTATATTTTTTTTTATTTCTACTTATCTCCTATATTAATTTGTCTTTGATTCACTCTTTGCTTGTAAGTAATCAGAGATCCAAGTAGATTGTCAATTGAACATACGTTAAGATTTTTAGACTTAGTTGTGGTAGTTATCATCGCATAAGAAATAAGTAAATAATGTAAAATTTTATTAACGTTTTTTTAGAATTTGTGAGTTATCTACCTAAAACATGCAATGAGATAACAATCTATATAAATTTTGTATATATATTATAAAATATTCAACTTAGATAATTTTGTTGATACTTGTTCAATATGAATTAGGTTGTTAAACCTAAGATTATGTCCCAGTGGCTAACTAAGAGAGGGTTGGGGGGGTGAATTGGTACCTAAAACATGCAATGAGATAACAATCTATATAAATTTTGTATATATATTATAAAATATTCAACTTAGATAATTTTGTTGATACTTGTTCAATATGAATTAGGTTGTTAAACCTAAGATTATGTCCCAGTGGCTAACTAAGAGAGGGTGGGAGGTGAATTGATAATTAAAAATTTTACCCTCTTTAAAATTTTATACCGAAAAATAACTTTAATGAATTTAGTAGAAAAAGGTTTTTCAACCACAAGTTAAACAGTAAAATAAAAGGCAGCAAAAAATAAAAAGACACAAGATTTATAGTGGTTTGGTCAAACACGACCTACATCCACTCTCTAGAGGCACCCTCCGAGTATTACATTAATACCACTAGTGACTCTCCTTTTGCACCCACAGCAAGGCGGAGAAGCCTTTATAAAACTCTCTTTCATCACTACCCGGTGCGGCAGAGAACCATCATCCTTTTATACTCTCCAAGTGTTAGCAGAGAACCATCCATCTTTTCACACTCTTTCGGTGTAGGAAGAGAACCCTTAGTCCCTTCACACTCTCCAAGTGTGGGCAGAGAAATCTTCATCCTTTCATACTCTCCAAGTGTGGGCAGAGAACCCTTCATCCTTTCACACTCTCCAAGTATGGGTAGAGAACCCTTCAGATGTTCACACTCTCCAAGTGTCGGCAGAGAACCCTTCATCCTTTCACACTCTCTAAGTGTGGGCAGAGAACCCTTCATCGTTTCACACTCTCCAAGTGTGCCCTTCGGCTGTTCACACTCTCCAAGTGTCGGCAGAGAACTGGATCTCCTTGATAGATCTTCTCACAAGAAATCTAGAAGGAAGAGAGAAAAGAGTGAAGTAATAAAAAACAACAAGTAGAGATTCTTACCTATGAATACCAAGTGAATCATACATGCTCCAGTAGTAAGAATACTTTTTCAAACACTCTCTCACACTCTCTCCTTGAGTCTCGCTTCAGTTGGCACGAAGATCGGTAGGCAAAAAGATTAAGAGGCAGTTCTATTTGGACTTTATATAGGAAAGATATAAAAACCGTCCAAAAACTACTGAATTTCAAGTCTGTACATAGTGGATCATCCCATACGATCGTGGATCATGTTGGATGAATTTACTTAAATCAGTTGCATACAAACCCAATGTATATTGGTATGAACTGACTTCATACTCGATTATCATCCCGTACGATCGTGGATGGTCCTCTACGAACAGTTATACCATGGGTCGATTTTGACAAACAACAGGACGTTATCAAAATTTGAAATGTTAGAGCATTTTCGTCCTTGGATGAATAGGAGTTCATTTGGACAAAATTTTTTCAGAGAGCATTTCATCCTAGGATGAATTGGAGTTCGTCTAGATGAAATTTTTACATAGAGCATTTTGTCCTGGGCCGAATATAGGATTTTTATTAACAAAAATTTTTCAGAGAGCAATTCCTCCGGGGAAGAATAGAAGTTATTCTAGATGAAATTTTTCCAGAGAATATTTCTTCCTTGTACGAATAGGATTTCGTCTGAACAAATATTTTCCAGAGAGCATTTCTTCCTATGATGAATAGAAAAATTTGTCTGGACGATCAGGACTTAGAAAAATGTTCTCAGTTCCTGTTCGTTTTATTGCTCTTTTGAGGGGATAATTGACTTAATCGTTCCGTACGAACCTGGTTCGTCTCGTATGATCAGTATGATTTTTAAAGATCTCCCTAAGTGTGTGTGTGCTAAGTTACTTAATTACAATCACTCCCTCTCAAACTCAATACAATGAAAAGTACAAGCTTCAATTTATAAATTATCTCATGCTGAATTTTGATTTGAAGTCTTCATTAGTCTGGAGTTCGATTATCCTGAAATGTTAGTCCACACAAGAGCAAATATAATTCTTCTAAAAAGTGTTAGGAGAAAATAAAACTTTAAAATAATAATATTTGTAATCATCAAAACTTTACAAGTTTCAAGAATATAAAACATGCAAATAGCAACTCTCTTAACAATCTCCTCTTCTTTTATGATGGAAAAATAATTATTGTTTGTATAAATTTTAAATTCTAAGAATCTCTTAAACTCCCCCTGAATTGATGAACATATAAAAATAAGGAGGCATTGCATAACAATTTTATCTTTTATCTTAATATTTTTTTTAATACAAACATATACGATACAAAGATACAAAAATAATATTATAACATTAAAAAAGAATACTACGATACAAAATAAGCACACAGATATGATACGAACAATATTTTTCCCCCTTTTTGATAATAGCAAAAAGAGAAGAAGAAAAATAACAGAAATGTAAGTAGTCATATGATAATCCTTTGATAATTGATCCTTGAAAGTGATTGAAATAAATATTGCAAATAAAATCAAATCATTAGATAAATAAAAATGATTTATAGAATTTAAGAAGAGATATAACATTGATAATAAAAAGTATATATAAAAAACAAGAATCAATTTAGACACTTAGATAAAGAAAATCATTGCATAAAGGATGAATATAAAATTTGTATATTTCAAATTTCAATACGAATAAATATAAATGTACAGAAGATCAATTTTAATTAAGAGATTAAAAGATTGTGAAAAGAAATAACTACCACATATGACGTTTTTTGCATCTTTTTTAATAGTTGTGGCACACTTTTGTGCATCTTTTTACTTGTGGGCTTATTTGTGTCTCTTTTTCAAATTCCGAACCATTGCGCATTCTTTTTTATTTTTGTACAATTGTAAATTTTTCAAGAGTAATCTTGATCTTTCCAAAATCAATAATTAAAAATTTTAAATTTTTCTATGTGCAGCAATATTTATTGATAAGTGAAATAGAAAATAAGAAAACATCACAATTGTAATACCATAATAGTCTAATAAGAGACATGAAATTGATATTCTTAATTATATCAAGTTATAAGCAAAACTTAAATTTAAAAAAATTAAATTTTTTAATGAATTCAATTTTAAGTTGCACTTCAAGGTATAACACTCTTAAGATAAAAAATTTTAAAGTTTGTCATATGGGCTAACACATATTTCAAAACCAGATTAAAACCAAAATAATATAACTTATATTTATATCATTATAATAAATATTATAATCTAAGAAATGATATCAATACTACATAAAAACACAAATACTAAAACATCAAATG
>NW_021319225.1:134194-137492 GCF_001605985.2 Dendrobium catenatum
AAGATAACTTATATTGATATCATTATAATAAATATTATAATCTAAGAAATGATATCAATACTACATAAAAACACAAATACTAAAACATAAAATGAAACAAACACATAACAAACTACATCATAATCAAAAGAAAAATACATCACAAACTACCACATTACAATCATATCAACTAATAAGATCATAAGCAAGTACATGAGTCACTCTGATGGGCCATGATTTGGAGGAAGAGGAAGAGGTACAGTAGTGAAGAAATTAAAATAACTGCTTATCATAAGCATGTTGGAACTAATATTATTCATCTACTCTCTCATATTCACCATGTCTTGATTGTATTGAGTATCATGCTGTTGTAAGTGAGTTTCAATTTGATCAAATCTTTTATAAAAATGAGACTCTTAACGATCAAATCTCTGAACCAATTCTTGGTAATTTGGTTCACTAGCAGGTGCAAGTGCAGGTTCAGGTTCCTCCTCTGAGTCACTAATAACATGTGTTTTACGTGGTTCATCTTTGTTGAAGATTGCTCTAAAAGATTCATCGTTGTAGTAGAGAGGTTCTTTAAAATCTTGAACTGGACGAACCAATTCATACTTCTTCTCCAAAATGTAGGCAACAAGATGTCTTAAGGCAATGTTCTTCTTTATTTTATGGGCGACATGACCAATTTTAAAAAGTCCATAAAAATAGTCAAGGATTAGTTGGGATTCATCTATAAGTTGGTTAGTCATAATCAAGTAGGTTACTGTTAAAAGAAGAGGAGTAATGTTGACTCTATCACCAACTTTAGGAATTATGAAAGTTCAAAGAACATGCTCGATGATACGAGCATTGTGAATAAGAGAGGACACTTTAGGCCGAATGGAGTGTTTAAGGTATGGGCTCTAATCCCTTCGGACCTTAAGTTCATAAAGATTCCTAGGTCAGCCTTGGTAATTTCAACTTTCTTCTTAAAAACATATGACCTTGTGATAGAATGATCAGAATTGAAGGACATGTTTGCTATGAAATAATGAAAGGTCTCTTTGTTGTAGAGGTGGACTAGTGTGAGAATGAGACCGAATGGAGTTGAAGCAAACAAGTTCATTACCTGAATGGTCAGTTGTTCTTGAATAAGAATTCTTGAAGGGGTGATCTTAGCAGTGGCAAATCTAAGAAATGATTCTTCATTGGCCTTGGACAGAAAGTTATCGCTTAAATTTCTAGGTGGACCCTTAGCTAGAACCTTTTGTCATTTGCTTGAACTTGCCATGGATAAGATCTAAAAGAAGAAAGGGTTCTGAAAGGGATGTGTGAGTGTGACTGTTGAGTTCATAGCCGATTAATTTAATGAAATACGGCTGTTCATACTGACAAAATTATTTTCATCCCGTAGGAAATTCAGTTCGTCCCGTACGAAGAAATTTTGTATGGACAAACGAATGAGTCCAAAATGAAATGGTTTTTCGTAATCACACAACTTACAAAGCATCCTTTCGTACAGACTTTTGACAAAATGATCATACAGACGAATAAGTGTTCGTCCTGGATGATCCAAAATTTAAGATCATTTTAATAGCAGTTAAAACTATCCCCAACATCGATTCGCCAAGCATTCGTCCGGACGAACCAAAGGTTCGTACGTACAAAAATAATATTAAAAATGAACTTATCCATTTAATTGGCAATCAATCGTACAGATGTTTAAAAATTTTGTCCAGACGATCATGACGATCGTACAGACGAAGTGAAAATTAAAAACTGAAAATTGTAGAGAGAGGTGCTATTTGCATGTTTTACATTATTGCAACTTGTATTGTTTTGATGATTTCAAATATTATTATTTTATATATCTCCTAACACTTTTTGAAAGATTTGTTTTTGCTCTAGTGTGTACTAACATTTCAGGAAAATCAACTCCAAGCGATGAAGACTTCAAATTATTCATTTGTAAATTATAAGTTTTTAAATGAGAGGGAGTGATTGTAATTGAGTGAAAAATCACAACAGACACTCTTAGAGGACAATTTTTGTGAACTGATCGTATGGGATGATAATGTCAATTAACCCCTCGGAAGAGCAATGGATCGAACAGGCGGGTAGAAAATTTTCTAAGTTCTAATCATCCAGGAAGAATTTAATATTCATCTTGGGATGAACGTTTCGGGATTCTCACCTTGCACTGTTCGTCCAGACAAAAAATATGGTTCGTACCAAGACGAAACTCTCTGTATGAAATCATACAGGACAAAATAAATTTTCGTCCCTGGATGAAACACTCTGTATGAAATCGTACAGGACGAAATAAATTTTTGTCCATGGACGAAACTAGCTGTATGAAATCGTACAGGATGAAATAAATTTATGTCCTTGGATGAATTTATCTGTATGAAATCATACAGGAAGAAATAAATTTTCATCCCTGGACAAAAATCTCTGTATAACATCGTCCCAGGACGAACTAAACCGACTTACGTCAGTTGGTTACGTCCTGTAGAATTTTGGGAACCGACCTATGTAATAATCATTTCGTACCGGACGAACCTAGTTCATACAGGACGATGAGCGTGTACGAACATAGTTCATACCAATATACATTAGGAATGTTTCCGACACTTTAAGTAAAATCATTCTGGTTGATTCACGATCGTACGGGACGATCCACTGCGTACAGAATTGAAAACTTGCAGTTTTTCTTGTCTTTTGTATATATAGTTCAAATTAGACTGCCACCCAATCTTTTTGCTCATTGATTTTTGTGCCTATTGGATAAAGAGTAAAGGAGAGAGAGTGAGAGAGAGCATTCAAAGAAGGATTTCTACCACTGGATTTTGAAGGCTTTGCATGGTGTTCAAAGGTAAGATTTCCTACTTGTGATTTGAGATTGCTTCACTCTTTTTCTTTCTTCCTTCTAGATTTCGTGGGAAGATATCTGTCAAGGAGATCCAGTTCTCTGCCAACACTTGGAAAGGGTGAAAGGACTAAGGGTTCTCTGCTCACACTAGGAGAGTGTGGAAGGACGAAGGGTTCTCTACCCATACTAGGAGAGTGAAAAGATGAAGGGTTCTCTGCCCACACTAGGAGAGTGTGAAAGGATGAAGGGTTCTCTACCCTCACTAGGAGAGTGTAAAAGGATGACGGTTCTCTTCCATCACTAGGGAAAGTGTAAAAGGATGACGGCTCTCTGTCGCACCGGGTAGTGGTGAAAAGAGTGGTTGTAAAGCTTCTCCACCTTGCTGTGGGTGCAAAAAGAGAGACATTATTGGTATTAGTGCAATACTCAGAGGGTGCCTCTTGGGAGTGGATGTACGTCTGGTTTAGA
>NW_021319225.1:148558-154919 GCF_001605985.2 Dendrobium catenatum
TGGATGTAGGTCTGGTTTATACCGAACCACTATAAATCGTGTGACTTTTTATTTTACTGCTTTTTATTTTCTGCATTTAATTTTGTGTTATAAAATTGTGGTTGAAAAACTTTTTATAAAAAAATTCATTAAAGTTTAATTTTGGTTAAAATTATCAAAAGAGGGAAATTTTTTAAATACCAATTCCCCCCCCCCCCCCTCTTAGTAGCTTTGGGACATTAATTTAGATTTAACAACCTATTTACTAGACTCAATAAAAATATATACGCCGACGGTTCAAATCCAACAGTTAACACACATCATAGTTCATCCTGTACGAAAATAATTTCATCTTGGATGATTTTCACTCAATTTTTCAAAAATATGCACTCAATCTAAACTAAAATAAAAACACACTAAAAACATAATAGAAAAACATATAAAATCATAAAATCACAAATACAGAAAATAACACACTCATAAATATAAACATAATATTAACTAAAAATACACATCAATATTTCAGAATCATTTTAATTAAGCATTCAAATTGATCACATCAAGCCTTGTTCTTAATGCACTAAAAGTATCAAAGCCTAAAAATTTTGTTAAAATGTATGCAATTTGATTTTCTTAGAAATATGAGTGAGTTCAATTTCTCCTTTAGATACATGATCCCTTATGAAATGATGCCTGATGTCTATATGTTTAGTTTTTGAATGTTGAATAGGATTTTTACAAATGCAAATAGCATTAATGTTTTCACAATAAATGAGAATAGTACCTATAGTTAATCATAAATCAATCAACTGTTATTTCAACCAAAGTACTTGTGCCACATAACTTCCTATTGCAATGTATTCAGCTTCAGCAATAGATAAGGCTACTGAATTTTATTTTCTACTGGACCAAGAGACTAAAGAATTTCTAATAAACTGACATATTCTAGAAGTGCTTTTTAATTCTATCCACCATACAACCTACAAAGTCAAAATCTGAATAATCAATTATTTCAAATAAAGAGCTAAACTTAGGATACCAAATTCCTCTAAGTTCCAAGTTCCTAACAGATATCTTAAAATCCTTTTTATTGCAATTAAATGTGATTCTTTTGGATCTGATTGAAATCTAGCACACAAACAAACACTAAACATGATGTCAGGCCGGCTAGTTGTCAAGTAAGGCAAAGATCCAATAACCCCTCTAAATTTCTTTTAATCAACAGATTTTCCCTTAGGATCCTTATCCAATTGAACTGAGAAACTCATAGGTTTACTAATAAGTTTAGTATTATCCATTTCATACTTTTTTGAGGATGTCCTTAACATACTTTGACTGACTAAGAAATGTATCCTCCTCAAATTGCTTAATGCTAAAGCCTAAAAAGTAACTTAAATCTCCCCCATTAAACTCATTTTAAATTCACTACTCATTATTTTAGAAAAATCATCACAAATAATTTTATTTGAAGATCCAAAAGATGATGTCATCCACATAAATTTGTACAATTAGTATATCCTTTCCAATTTTTTTCAAAAAGAGATTTATATCCACACTTCCTTTTTTCAAATGATCTTTCAAGTAGGAAGGTGCTCAATCTCTCATACCAAGCCCTAGGTTCCCGTTTCAATCCATATAATGTCTTTTTTAATTTGAAAACATGATTTGGGTACTTAGAATTTTTAAAATATGGAGGTTGTTCTATAAAAATATTCTCTTGAATTACCCAATTTAAAAAAGGCACTTTTTACATCCATTTAGTACAATTTAAATCCTCTAAAATAGGTAAAGGCTAGCAAAACACTAATTGTTTTAAGTCTATCTACAGGGATAAAAGTTTCCTCAAAATCAATTCCTTCAATCTGATTATACCCCTTAGCAACTAATCTAGCCTTATTTCTAATGACTACTCCTGAATTATTCATTTTTTTAGTACCCACTTAGTTCCAACTACACTTTGATCCTTTGGCCTTGTAGTTCTTCTAATTTTGGATCAAATTTTCCTAAGACATATTTTCTATTATTATAAATAAACATCTTACAACAAAAAACATGCAAATGTGATAAATTAGGTGTTCTTCCTTTTAGCAACTCATAGGGTATTTTATTTAATTTAAATCTCACATTCACCCTATTCAGAATATAACATGTAGTTCTAACCACCTCAGCCCAAAAATATTTAGGAAGTGAGTATTCGGCCAACATGGCTCTCGCGGCTTCTATTAATGTTTTATTTTTCCTTTTAATTACCCCATTTTGCTAAGGGGTTCTAGGCACAGAAAAGTTGTGATCAATTCCTTTCTCCTTACAAAATTTCTCAAATCTTTTATTCTCAAATTCTCTTCCATGATTACTACGTATAGTCATAATTTCACATCCTAGCTTTCATTGAATTCAAGTCAAAAAGTTCCTAAATTCCTCAAATGATTCACTCTTATGAAATACAAATCTAACTCATGTGAATCTAGAGTAATCATCCACAATCACAAATCCATATATCTTCCCTCCTAGACTTACAGTTTCAACTTGTCCAAAATGATTCATATATAAAATCTCCAACGATTTACTTGTTCTAAGATCCTTATTGGATTAAAATGAGGACTTTATCTATTTTCCTAATTGACATGCATCACAAAGGTCCTTAGTAACGTTTAGTTTTGATATACCTCTCACTAGGTTCTTTTGGGTAATCATTCTAAGGTTTTTCATGCTAGAGTGATAAAGTCTCCTATGTTAAAGCCATAATGTTACAAAACTATTTTTGGATTATGATTTTGATGATAACAAACAAATCTTACTTTTTCTCTATTGACTTTTCAGGACCCAAAGATAGGATGAAAATCAGAATCAGCTCAAGATGGGGTAGATTAGGGTTGAGTCAGTCTGTAATTTTATTTTTTCCCTCTTTAGTCAATTGTAATCTTTGATGTGACTAATGCTAAGTAACCCTACAAAACATACTTGAGAGACTTAGAAAACTTTTACTCACATCGGTCAGGACGATATTTGGATCGTCCTATACGATTGAGTTTAAAACAAAGATTCTATTAAGCATTCTTAATTAATGCAGCCGTCATTAATAGATCATCCTGGACGATATTTGTATCGGCCAAGATTATAAGCTCAAAACCGAAACAAATAGCCTCCTTATTCGTTTTAGGTATATTGTATTTTTGGAAATCGGTTAGGATGATATTGATCGGCCTGGACAATAATACAAAATTATGCCTAAATTGAACCAATAATCAAGGAAGTAATTAAGGATGATGGATACGATCATATCGTCCTGGACGATCACAGGATCAGCCAGGATGATCCATTCAAAAACCTTAATTACTTCTGGACTATAAATATCGCCCAGCATAATTTCAAGGCGATGTGCTGGACGATCTGGATCGGATAGCTTGAATTCAGGGCAATGCTCTGGACGATTTTCCTCTGATTTGAACTGATCAGCCTGGACGATCAAGCCAATTTTTAATCATCCAATTTGCATTCAGGACGATGCTCTGGCCGATCTCATGGAATTTGTACTGATCGGCCAGGACGATGTAAATATCATCCTAGATGATAAAGTTGGCAACTTATAATTAATGAGCTCCTTTGAAGCCCTTCTATTTAAAATCTCTTGTTTAACATTTTTTTAATATCCTTGGCTGATGTCTTGACCAGAGAAAATCTAAAGGAGAGAGATAGAGAGGGAGAGAGAGAGAAGGGATCTTGTGAGGGGGAGCTTGTGAGGGGATTCACAAGGGTTGCTCCAACCATTGTTCTACTTATTCTTCCCTAGAGTCTCTTGTCTTTGGAAGTGTTGGGAGAGGTAAGTTTCTGCAAGCGATCGAGGATCTTTATCTTCTTTAGGAGGAAGCAAAAGGAAGAAGGTTCTCTGCCTTGCCGGGTTTGGCAAAAATAGGTGTTTGTAAAGGCTTCTCCGCCTAGCTGTGGGGGCTAAAGGAGAGTCACGATTGTAGTGCAATACTCGGAGGGCACCTCCGGGGAGTGGACATGGGTCGAGTTGCCAAACCACTATAAACCCTTATGTTCTTGTTTTTATTACTTTTGCACGTTATTTCTTTGTGGTGATTTGGTTTGTATTTATGCTTTGCCTAAAAAAATTTTAAATACCAATTCACCCCCCCTCTTGGTTAGCCTTGGGCCAGTTCTATGAGGCTTAACATCCCTAACGAACTTTCAAGTAGTATAAAAGTGTGATTCAAAAATTTATGTTTGAAAACTTTTTGAATTTGATCCATGGCTAACTTTGGGAATATAAACACTACTGAAGGTTATTCAATTACACGACCTCCATTGTTTGACAACTTACCTTTTGATTTCTAGAAAACCTGCATGTCAACATTTTTACAATCAACTGATTATCATATGTGGATGTTTATAAAGAAGGTCATTCTCTACCTTCTCGTGAAATTAATGGTGTTAAAATAAAAGTTGCTTTTACTGAATGGACTTTCGATGTTTGAACTATTTTTTCTGTGCCTTGAAATCTGAGGATTACATGCGTGTTTCCACTTGCTCAACTGGTAAGGAAATTTGGGATAGGTTATGCATTACTTATGAAATAACCAATAAAGTGAAACAATCTCGTTTGAACATTCTCTTGCATGACTACGAACTTTTTCATATGAAACCTTCTGAATCTATCTCTGACATGTATAAAAGGTTTACTCAAATTGTTACTTCATTGTATGCCTTAGGAAGAGAGCTTTCGAACTTTGAAAAAGTAAACCAGATTTTAAGATGCTTGCCTTCCTCTTTTGATGAAAAAATTATTGCTATAACTGAATCTAAGGATTTAAACACGTTATCGATTGATAACTTACTTTGCTCACTCATTGCTTACGAGTAGGGAGTGAATCAAAAAAATCTTGATGCAGGTGAGAAGAAGGAGAAAATGGTGTTACTGAAGGCACACAAATCTGACTCTGATTCTTCCGGGTCTGAGAGCGATGAAGTTGCCTTCATCTCAAGGCAATTCAAAAACTTTCTAAGGAAGAAGCAAAAGCATCATTGGAGAAAAGGTAAGGATAATAAATATTCTAAAGTAACTTCTGATGTTGTTTGTTATGAATGTAGGAAGCCTGGACATATGAAAGCCGATTGCCCTACACTTCAAAATCACTCAAGCAAGGAAAAGAATGAGGAGAAACCTAAGTTTACGAAGGATAAAAAGAGAGTCTAAAAGGCGTTCTGGGCAAAATCTGGTATTGATTCCTCTAAGACTGAACCAGAGGAAGAGACAACAAATCTGTGCTTAATGGGAGAAGATCATCTTGAGCAAAGCGATGATGAAGAGGTATGTAAACCAACTTATGATGAATTATTTGAGATTTGTGAGAAAATCCATTCATCATACAAAAAACTTAAGAAGACTCATGCTAACTTAAAATTGGAACTTGTAAATTTACAAAATGAGTATGATGTTATTCTTAAAGATCATTCAACGATTGATTCTAATCACATAGCTCTTCTTGATGAATTTGATGATTTGAACAAAAAGCACTCGGAATTAATTGATGAGAATGAAGCATTAAAAGTTTCACACATCTCACTTGAATCTGATTTTAAGAAGTCTAAAGAGATGGAGAAAAATTTAAGGATTCAGAATGAAGTCTTAAAAAGCACAAATTTAAAGATTCAAAATGAATTAGATGCATATAAGAAAAATAGAATGACACTTACTTTTGATCAAAAGACAAAACCTAGGAAGATGCATTATAACCCAAGTTAGTTAAGAAATTCTTTTCCTGGAGTTAGATGTTTTTCATGTGGCATGCTAGGACACATCTCACACACTTGCACTGTTCACTATATTACACTTTGGGTGTGGAGACATAAGGTACATGATTCACAACATACCACACCTATATTGTATTTTACTTTTCCTAAGAAGAGACCCAAACTAGGTTGGGTTCCTAATCTGACTGTTGTTGAGTTTTGCATGTGTGCTCTCACCAAAGACCTCATGGGAGCATAGGATAATTGGACATATGGAGGCTCACAACTCATAATTGCTTAAAACTTATTGCTTCATAATTTCTTGAAATATTTTTTAATTAGTTTTGTGTTATTTTTTTTGTATTCTAGCTTTTTGTTATTTTAGATTGTTTTGTTTTCGCTTTGCTTTTATGATTGATTTTCTATATGATTATTTTTTGAGCTTTTAGATTTTGGAGATTTAAAGCCATTGATTATCATATATAAATCGGTTAAAGGGAGAAACACCGTTGATGGTTTCCCTCCCTCTAACCTCTTTTAGTGACATAATTTTCTTTTCTAGAAAAAAGTCTATCTCATATTAACAACTGGTTTTTGAAATTAAGATTCTTTTTATCTTGCTACAATAATCTATCTTGTGCATAATATC
>NW_021319225.1:155161-156930 GCF_001605985.2 Dendrobium catenatum
TATCTTGCTACAATAATCAATCTTGTGTATAATATCCAAAGTTTTTATATATCTTTTAAGTTAATTGAAATCTTGCCATTGGATTTATCACATGATTATGATTTTATTTTGTTTTTCCTATGTTAGAGAGAGAGCTCCTATTCTCTAATATTTTAAGGATATACTCACAACTAAGGTTTCTTTTAAGTGTTTTTATTAAGAGAATTTAGCTTGAAAGAATTAAGAGGGAAAGTGGAAAAGATGTAAATTTGAAATAAAAAATATATATATACACAAATGTGTATCGAAAATCAAGATGCTCAAAGAGCCAAATCAAAGATACAAGAGGCATAAAATGAGCCCACTAAATACAAGCTATTATCTCTTTTATGAACTCTTAAAACTTATAGAACTCATCGGTTATTTGATGCTTTCAAAGGCTTGATTTCAAATTCCATGATTGAGACAAATTACTTTGTTATATTATTTATAAGATATTTTCTTTGTAACCAAGTTTTAATTGGATCTTCTTTTTACCCTGTAAAGTTTTTATGAGTTAGACCTTTTTAAAGAAGACGATTATTGCCCTGAAAGAAGTCCGAGCTAGGGATTAACAAGATCGGATATTCTACATTTTTTAGATTTTGACTTGTTAACTCTTTGATCTTTTGAATCTCTAAAATTTAATTGTTTGAGAAATTTGTCATATGGATACTTTGCTAAAACAAAAAAAAAATTAAAACAAAAAAAATTCCTTTCCTTCGATTTTCTTTTTAGTTTTTTAGCCTTTTTATTGATGTTTCTAGCTTTGTATTGTGAGTCATTTATTTTTGAGGGCTTTGATCATCAACATCTTTTCCTTGGATTCAAATTTTTTGTCACATCGTCTTGGCCTATTCTTATATCATCCTGGACGATAGGAAAAATTCTCTTCAAAATTCCATCTTATGAACTTTTCTGTGCTTGCTGTAACTCTTCGACCTGGACGATCTGATCGAACTCTATTGCAATCATGTTGATAGTCTTGGCCGGTAACATATATTATCCTGGCTGATGCATTTTATGGTCATCGTCCTGGCCGATACACTAGATCGTCCTAGACGGTCCACGTGTCAGCACGTTTAAATTCTTAAAATTGGCGCTGGATGATCCATTATTGGACAATCGTCCTTACCGATCCACGGTTCATCCTGGACGATACACGTGGCACAGATTTAAAATGTTTTAAGTTTGGCCAGTACGATCAATTATTGTGCATCATCCTGGACGATACACCTAATCGGCCCGGCTGATCAGACTGCCTTTTTGACCAATCAGCCTGTACGCAATAATTGAACCAAATCTTCCTGGATGATTCAGCGATCGTCCTGGACGATATGGCCGGTTCTTTAAATTCAGGCCATTTCAGCCATGGTTCACCTCAACCATCTTCTTCTCTTGTGTTTTCTTACTGATTTCTTGATATGGTTTGTGGGAAGCGAGTCCAACAAGCTTCTGGAAGTTCCTCGAGGGCCACTCTGGACCCTCGATTCAGGGAAGTGTAGGATCAAGCAGCCTACCGTCGCTACAAAGAATGTGGCATCACCCTTTCCAGAACAATCAATCCTGCCCATCTTTCATATCCGGTAATGGATCTCTTTGCTCACACTTCTCTCTGTTTCATTATTACCCTCACTGTCCATTTTTCTTCTGAACTTCTGTTAGAATTTTATGCAAATCTTCGCATAAATTCTACTTTCACAGCCCTGACCTCCTATGTGAATCGACGCACGGTCGAGATCACATATCAG
>NW_021319225.1:158603-176196 GCF_001605985.2 Dendrobium catenatum
GAGAGAGAGAGAGAGAGAGAGAGAGAGAGGGGATCTTATGAGGGTGAGCTTGTGAGGGGATTCATAAGGTTTTTTACAAGCATCGTTCCACTTCTTCTTCCCTAGAGTATCATGTCCTTAGAAGGGTTGGGAGAGGTAAGTTCCAGCAAGCGATTGAGGTTCTCTGCCTACTTCAGGAGGAAGCAAAATGAGGAAGGTTCTCTGCCTTGTCGGGTGTGGAAAAAAGTGGTGTTTATAAAGGCTTCTCCGCCTAGCTGTGGAGGCTAAAGGAGAGTCACAATTTTAGTGCAATACTCGGAGGGCACCTCCGGGGAGTGGACGTAGGTCGAGTTGACCGAACCACTATAAACCCTTGTGTTCTTATTTTTTACTGCTTCCGCATTTATTTCTTTAGCACGTTATTTCTTTGTGGTGATTTGGTTTATATTTGTGCTTTGCCTAAATATTTTTTAAATGCCAATTCACCCCCCCCCCTCTTGGTTAGCCTTGGGCCAGTTCTATAAGGCTTAACATCCCTAACGAACTTTCACATAACTCATCAGAAATAGTTTTTAAATAAAAAGCAGTATGAGTTTGAATGCAATTCAAATCTTACATATACACATTATTTATCCTTATACCATTTAAAACATCATTTTCATTTAGGCTTAATATGCAGCTAGTAAAAAAAAATTTTACATAATACCCTTTATTACATAGCTGGTTTATACTTAACAAATTATGCTTGAAGCCTTTTACCAATAACACATTTTCAATATAAAAATTCTTATGATTTCCAATTATACCTGACCCAACCACCTTCCTTGTGGTTATCCCCAAGTCTAACCTTGCCTCCACTCCTGGCTTCCAGCGATATGAATTATGCAGTATCTCTAGTTATATATTTTGAACATCTGGTGTCTAGGTACCATATGCTCTCACGAGGTCTTGTGTGAGAGCGACCCTATAAAATTATCAAATGTTAGACCTGGGAACCCAAACAAGTTTGAGCTTTCCTTCTGACAATTTATAAATACATAGATTTATGATATGTATAGGTTTATGCATCTTAGGTTTCCACACCAAATAAGTTTTCTTCTTTAAAGTACAGGTGTGAGCTATGTGTCCAATTAATCCATAATTCTTACATTTGACTTTTGGAAAAGGATTCCTAAGTCTTCTACTATTCATTTATCTATTTAGGGATTGCATAAATTTCGGCTACAAAATAGGATTAGTGAAATCTTCAAGTTTAGGGGGCATCCTATTATCCTCGAGAGCTTTTATCTTCAATATGTAATATGAATTCATATATTCCAAAATTCAATTTATATAATTAGTCGTATAAATTTTGCTCTCAGATTCATCCCTAAAATTTTTAAATTCTTTTTCAAATTCTGCATAAGATGATTTCAAACTTTCATGATTTTTATTCAAGCCATCAAACTCATCAAGTAATTTCATGTGATTGTCATCAATTAAAGATTGATCTTTCCTAAGGATTTCATGTTCCTTTTGTAGTTCCTCAAATTCTAAGCTCAGACTAGTATGTGTTTTCTTCATCTTCTTATATGCATCATGCATGTATTCAAAAACTTCAAAAAGTTCATCGTAAGTTAAGTCACATACCTCTTCTTGATCTGATTGATAAAGATTATCGGCCATTATGCACAAATTAGTGACTTCCTTTTCCTTTTTTCATCTGTGACGAGTCCGAAGCTAAGTCCGTCCATTAAGCTCTTTGAAATTTCTTCTTGCCCTTCTTCGTAATTGGTTTCTCCTCTACCTTCTCTTTACTAGGAGTGACTTTAAGTTTTAGGCAGTCTGTCTTAATATGTCCATATTTCCTGCACTCATAGTAAATAACATCATTTGAAACCTTGACATTCCTATTAAATTTATCTTTATTCCATTACTGGCTTCTCTTCTACTTCCTCTTCAGAAAGCTTCTGAATTGTCTAGTCATCAGTGCAATATTATCTACATCCTCAGGTTGTGAGTGTTCACTCTCAGATTCCTCCACTTTTAGTGCTATGTTCTTCTCCCTTCAGGGTTCACCTGTATCAATCTTTCTTTGGTTAACTCCTTGCTCGTAAGCAATTAGTGATCCAAGAATATTAGCAATAGAGTAAATGTTTAAATTTTTAGACTCTGTAATTGTAGTAATTTTAGCATCATAAATAGTAGATAAATAATAAAGTATCTTATTAACCATTTCGTCATTTGTTAGTTTCCTACCAAAAGCATGTAAAGAAGTGACTATTTGTGTGAATCTTATGTACATATCATAAATAGATTCATTTGATTTCATGCGAAATAGTTCATAATCATGCAAAAAGATATTAAGTCTAGATTGCTCAACCTCATTAGTCCCCTCATAAGTTATACAAAGTCTATCCCATATGTCCTTTCCACTCCTACAAGTAGAAACTCACATATAATCTTCTGATTTAAGAACACAAAAGAAACTATTTAAGCATTTGGCGTTTAGTTATGCTAAGTCACGTTCTTCTACTGTCCAATCCACAAAAGGTGTTTCAACTCTAACTCTGTCAACTAGTCTAGTTAGTTTTGTATACCCTTCCTGAATAAAGATCCTCATACAATAATTAAGTGACTATAAAAATGAAGACATACGTGTTTTTCAAAAATCAAAAGGAATATTATTGAACAATGGAGGTCTTATTATAGAGTAACCCTCACGTGTATTTTGCTTTCCAAATGTAGCCATCTAGGTTAATCAAAAAGTAGTCTAAACTTATGATTTTGAAATAGAGCTCTGATACCACTTGTTGATACTTATTCAATATGAATTAAGTTGTTAAACCTAAGCTTATATCCCAATAGCTAATCAACTGGAGGGGTGAATTGGTAATTAAAAAATTTTACCCTCTTTTAAAAATTTATACCAAAAAATAACTTTAATGAATTTTGTAAAAAAAAGTTTTTTAACCACAAGTTAAACAGTAAAACAAAAGGCAGTGAAAAATAAAAAGACACAAGATTTATAGTAATTTGGTCAAATAAGACCTATATCCACTCCCTAGAGGCACCCTTCGAGTATTGCACTAATGCCACTAATGACTCTCCTTTTGCACCCACAATAAGGCGGAGAAGCCCTTCCAAAACTCTCTTCCACCACTACTCGGTGCGGGAGAGAACCGTCGTCCTTTTACACTCTCTACATGTTGGCAGAGAATTGTCCGTCCTTTCACTCTCTCCAGGTATAGGCAGAGAAAGCTTCATCCTTTCACACTCTCCAAGTGTGGGCAGAGAACCCTTAATCCTTTCACACTCTCCAAGTGTGGGCAGAGAATCCTTCGGCTATTGACACTCTCTAAGTGTGGGCAGAGAACCCTTCATCTTTTCATAGTTTCCAAGTTTGGGCAGAGAACACTTCATCCTTTCACACTCTCCAAATATGGGCAGAGAATCCTTCGGTTGTTCACACTCTTCAAGTGTCGGTAGAGAATCAGATCTCCTTGATAGATCTTCTCACAAGAAATCTAGAATGAAGGAAAAAAAGAGTGAAGTAATCAAAAATCACAAGTATAGATTCTTACCTTTGAGTACCAAATGAATCCTTCACGCTCTAGTAGTAAGAATCCACCTTCAAACACTCTCTCACACTCTCTCCTTGAGTCTCCCTTCAATTGGCACGATGATCAGTAGGTAAAAAGATTAAGAGGCAGTTCTAATTGGACTTTATATAGGAAAGACATAAAAAATCATCCAAAAATTACTGATTTTTAAGTCTATACATAGTGGATTGTCCCGTACGATCGTGGATCGTCCTGGTCAAATTTACATAAATCAGTTGTGTACGAACCCAATGCATATTGGTTTGAACTGACTTCATTTCCGATTATCATCCCATATGAACGTGGATCATCCTGTACGAACAGTTATACCATTGGTCAGTTTAAACAAATTACAGGACGTTATAAAAATTTGAAAGGATAGAGCATTTTTATCCTGGGATGAATAAGAGTTCGTCTGGACAAAAGTTTTCTAGAGAGCATTTCTTCCTGGGACAAATTGGAGTTCGTCTGGATGAAATTTTTACAGAGAGCATTTCGTCCTGGGTCGAATATAGGATTTCATATGAATAAAAATTTTCTAGAGAGCATTTCATCCTGGGACGAACAGAAGTTTGTCTGAATGAAATTTTTCTAGAGAACATTTCATCCTTTCACGAACAGGATTTCATCTGAATGAAAATTTTCCAGAGCGCATTTTGTCCTAGACGAATAGAAAAATTCGTCTGGACGATCAGGACTTAGAAAAATTTCTCACTTCCTCTTCGTTCCATTGCTCTTCCGAGGGGATAATTGACTTGATCGTCACGTACGAATCTGGTTAGTCCCGTATGATCAGTATGATTTTTAAAGATCTCTCCAAGTGCATGTGTGCTAAGTTACTTAATTGCAATCACTCCCTCTCAAACTCAATACAATGAAAAGTACAAGCTTCAAATTATAAATTATCTCATGCTGAATTTTGATTTTGAAGTCTTCATTAGTCTAGAGTTCGATTATCCTAAAATGTTAGTCCACACAAGAGCAAAAATAATTCTTCTAAAAAGTATTAGGAGAAACAAAACTTTAAAACAATAATATTTGGAATCATCAAAACTTTATAAGTTTCAAGAATACAAAACATGTAAATAGTAACTCTCTTAACAAATTTCACCTTATTTATCCCTTCATAAGTTTTGCAAAGTCTATTCCAAATTTATTTTCCAATTTAATATGTAGAAATAGACATATAGTCCTCTAATTTTGAAGCACAAAAAAAAAATTCAAGCATTTTGTATTCAATGGTGCTAATTCTTTTCCATCTATTGTCCAATCTATAAATAGCATTTTTGTTCTAATGCCAACAATAAGCCTAGTAGGTCTCGTATAACCTTCCTGTACCAATATTTATATGTGATAGTCAAGTGATTGCAAAAATTTAGACATGTAAGTTTTCCAAAAATTATATAAAATATTTTTAAATAAAGGTAGTCTAGTGATTGAGTATCCTTAAAGAGTATTCTAATTTCTAAAAGTTGTCATGATTGTTTTTTGAAAGTAGTCTAAACTTTTTTTTTGAAATTGGCTCTGATACAATGTAATAGTTTACGTAGACGGTTAGACCTAATAGAATTATGTCATAACTTACCAAGAGGGTTGTGAATTAGTTATTTAAATATTTTCTTTTATTTTCAAAATCTTTAAGAAAGCTTAAATTACATATCCTAAAATATGCATTTTTTTCTTTAAATATCACAGGATAATCCAATTATAGAAATCATAAATGTAAAAAAAAAATAAAATTACAGTTGTAGTGGTTCAGTCCAACTAGACCTACATCCACTCCATGGAGATTCTTTCTATAAGTATTGCACTAAATAATAGTGACTCTCCTTTTTCCCCCACAACAAGGAAGAAAAGCCCTTGAAACTTTATTCCACTTACCTGTGTGGCAGAGAACTGATGCCATTTACACTCTCCAAGTGATGGAAGTGTACCACCTCATCCTTTTTTACCCTTCTGGTGAAGGAAAAGTACGGTCAAGTCCTTTTTCACCCTCTTGCTAAAGGCAGAATATCGTCAACCCTTTTCACCCTCATGGTGAAGATAGAAAACCTTGACATAATGTTGATAATCTTTTCTCAAACGCCTACAGAGGAGATGGGCAAACAATTTAAGAAGATAAAGATATCCTCACTTTGAGCAACCTTATAAATCTCTCATAACTTCTTCCTGACTTCATCTTTCATACTTCACACTCACAATCTCTCCTAAAAATTCAAATTCAAAGGCCACTCTCAAGAGACATTCACACAAAGGCCTTTAATTTAGTTACTAGAACTCTTTATATAGTTAAGATAAGAAAATCTAAAAAATTCAAGTGAACCATGATCTAATAGTATGGTACAATCGAAGATCGTATGGTAAGAATAATTTAAAATTAGGGCTTTGTTCAATATGATCTGGTATGAACCTAATTTCATACTATATTAGTCGTTTGTACAAATTAAGATTGTACGGTATGAATAGTTCAAAAATTGAATGTGTTTCATTCAATATGATCTAGTTCAAAATTGCTTTTGTACTCTATAATTTGTCTGTATGACCTAACATCATAATGTCCGAAGTATTAAAAAATGTACAAGTTCATCTGGTATGATATGGTAAGAAAGGAATTTTGTACTCAATTGTCGTCTATGAGAATTTAGATCGCTTGGTATGAATAATTCATAAAATAAATATGTTCTTTAGATGCGATCTAGTATAAACTTGATTTCATACTTTGTTAGTAATTTGTATAACTTGATATCGTACTATACGAACTATTTAAAAATTAAAAAGTTTGCCTTGTACAAAAGGAATTTTGTACTCTATTATTCATCTGTATGAATTAAGATCATATAGTACAAATAATTCAAAAACTAAATGTGTTCATTTGGCACGATCTAGTATATATAAACCAGATTTCATACTATGTTACTCGTATGTACGACCTGACATCATAATATAAGACTAGTTTAAATAATATAAGCCATATTTTAATTGACTGCATTTGTAGGAAAACTAGGTTATATCTTACAGTTTGATTACATATCAGAAAATACTTATAATCATACATGCTTAGACTCAAGAAATAAAATTAGAGATCCACAGACTTTATTACATGAAATTCTATTCTACTCTATCTTGAAGTCTTCATCATTTTGGAGTATGATTTTCCTGAAATATTATTACACTCAAAAACAAGCTAACAAAAATATCCAAGATATTCTTGGAGAAAAAATAAAATTTATAGCATAATAATTAGTTTTGTTATGATCAAAATTATAAGCTCAATCTTGATTCCTAGGTTGCAACATATTGTATGGATGCTTGGATAAAGTGCCTATTTTTAAAAGCTAGCTAATCTTGAGAAAAGATATAGTGAACAACAAATTTTTTAAATCAAATTCACAAACTTGTTTATGTGATTTTATCTTAAATTCTGTTTATATACACAAACATGTTTATGTGTTTAGTACAGGTAAAAAAACACTAATCCTCTCTAAAGACTTGACAATTTACAACTAAACTTAAATTTAGATGTTTATTAGAATTCAAACCTCAAAGTATAACTTAGGTTAATGGGGTAAGTAATCTCTACTTTTTTTCTTTTAATATAACAGTAAAGTTCTCAAGTGACTGTCACAATTAGGCAACTTCGTAATACAACATTATTTGCATATGAGTGATATACTGAAAAATAATATAAAAAGAAAAGGTTAAGAGGTTTAGTCTTGCAAAAAAGGGTTGAAACAAAATAGATAACATCTTATAAAGTATAGTTCGAGCTACTTTTCTATCTCTCTCTCTCTCTCTCTCTCTCTCTCTCTCTCTCTCTCTCTCTCTCTCTCTCTCTCTCTCTCTTGTTCTTAACATGCTTTAACATGTTCCTTTTTAAAATATTTTTTTGTACCTATGATGTCATGCCATAACATATATGTTTGATATTTTTATTTTTTATGTTTAAACTAATCTTTCAACTAAGGCTCCCTCATCATGGTGGAGTAGTATGTCCCTACTTAAAATTTATTTTAAAAACTATAGAATGTTTATTATCTCATGTCAAAATTTATTTACTATGACTCTAAGATGTACTACTTGAAATGTATTTAATTCAATTTAAAATTTACCTAATATATTAATAGATTCACCTTAATAGGAGTATGTTTATTGAAAATAACATGGCCCAATACGAAAAATTAGACTATAAAGGTGGAATAGATGGTCAATTGAAAATTTAGATATTTATACTAATACTAAATACTAAAAAAACATATGCTCATGAACTTTCTTAAAATATCAATTTTCAATACATCAAAAAATCTTGAAAGATTCTAAAGTTTAACCAATGTTCAATTTAGTTTAATAAGACGTGGAAATTTTCAGCTAACACTATCATTTAAACCTTGATATTTCAAATTTTTTGTCCCAGATACAATACTAAAAGCCTCCATACAAAAATTTTGATTAACATTCTTCTTATGCAATACTTTTATTTTTATTGAAGTAATATATACATAAGGAAAAATTCAACAAATTTAAGGAGAAAAAATATTTACAAGTACAATTGTCACAAAAATCTCACTGACATTTCTCACTCCTCAGATAAAAAAAACCTGTATGGAAGCTACAAATAAATTTATGTAGACATTATTTATGTAAACTCTATTATGTAGAAAGTAATAACATTATTTTTTTTCATGCCTAAATGATTGCACCTTTCATAGCTTGTATTGGAGTGCAGTGACTCAGAAATATTTTCAACTGCCAACTAGTATGACCACCAGGCATCAATTCATGCATAGCTCCAAGAATCAAACTAAAATTTGATCCCAAGCAATCTTCAACAAATCTCTATAGCTCCCTCTTATGCATCATTAATCTTCAATGATGATATTTTTTTGAAGTATGAACATCCCAATAATTTAAATTGATCTGTGAAGCCATTAAATATTTTGACTCATCAAATTATGAAGAAATGAGCATGAGCATCAAGAAATCTTTGTATGTTTTGTTGAAATCATCAACAAAAACAGATGCTTCAACCTGTTAAGAAAATTATAATCAATCAAATAAATAAATAAAGTTAAATATGAATTCTCCAAAAGCTTTTGTAAACTTAGCTAAACTCCATATATGTTTCAAAGAAACATGTGTGTGGGAGAAAGTGTGCAGAATTTTAGACTGTCATACATTACAAAATACATAAAAGTGTTCATAGTTAATAAATATGAAATTATTTTTAGTATGAATTATTATTCAAAGTATCTTTAAAATGAACACAAAAGTTCACATTTGCTTTTAATTGAAATAAAACATGAACTTATTCAATTAGATCATAGTTTCTATTTATTTGAAATTTAAAATCAACCCATTTTATTGGTCGTTTTCATATCATGGTTAGCTAATAAGATGTCATTAACAATACCAGTAAGAAATCACATTCATTAAAGCTCTACAAAATTAATTTAAAGAAAAAGAAATATTGTGAGAGTAGAATAAGGAATAACAAAAATCACCTTATCTAATGCATTTCGAGCTGCTTCGCTTTCCTTCTCAATCTTCCTTTTTCGCTAAAAATTTGCCTTATTTCTAATGGCTTCAACAGTTGTCATTCTTCTATTTTCTACATAAAGTATGATGATTATTAAAACAATCATGTTGAATAATAAAATAAATTAAAAATAATAGCTAGTAACGGAGTTATCAATCAATGAAAATGATACCATAAGAAAATTAACTTGGTTTCTCAATAGCTAAAATCAAAGCTCTATGAATTAGTAAGATAAAAATTCTGCTTTTAGTTAAATAGTATGATCGTTAACATACATTATAATTATCAAGGAGACATCTTGCAATATTTATAAAAAATGCAATTTGCTTGCTTAATCATTCTCATAAGAAAATGGTAATATTAAAAAACTTACTCTCTTGTTTTTTTTGCACGAAATCTTTCTTTTGATGTGGCATTCTTGGTTGATTAATTTTGTCCTGAGAAAAAAAATGCATAATATGAATCATGTAATCAACCTAAGAAAAAAAAAAAGATAAATATTGTGGATTAATAAATGGTAAATAACTCGTTTAAATAAATGCGAATGAATAATATAAAGTTTAAATTCAAAAATATCAATCAAGAATGAAAAACACTAAATTAATCAATACTGTATTGAATGATTGCACTGGTTGAAAAAGCATTATATATAATAATCAATTAAAAAATCACCTTATCTAGAGAGAGAAAATATGTGCCTCGTTCTATTTTTAATTTTTTTCTATGCTCAGAATTTGGCATATCTTTAATGGCTCTAGCTTTTTCATTTGTCATATTGCTTTCAATTCTTCTCTTTTCTGCTCAAAATACAAAGCTTACTAGAAAAAAGGCCCAGAACACAATAAATGCAAAATAATCTAAATGAAATGAATCTTCTTACTCTTTTGTTGATTTTGTACAACATCAACACTTTCTGATCTCATTCTAGCTTGATTTTCACTTTCTTCCTATGATTCAAATACACAATTTTATTCATTTATATTTGTAAGTATAATAATTTTGTAAATTAGATTAGTTTTCATGAAAAAGTTATGTCTCAAAGATATGATTATTTTTATGAAAAAAGTTTTTTTGAAAAAAAAAAAAATTTTTTTTTTTTTTTTTTTTTTTTTTTGAGAAAAGGGAACTAACTTAATAAGAATCTTAAGTTGAACAAATTTTAGAAATGCCTTGCCACTTGAGTAGGGGAGGGAGCAGATGATGAACAATTATATAGAAACACAGGATAAAAGTACCACAGCCATTAAAGCTGTAACATAAACATCACAGAAGTAAGCTTTGCCCCCTAACATACCAGAATACAAAACTCAGGTTCTATATTATGGATCAAAGCGACAGATATCAAAGCCACAAGCTTTACTCATCATCTTCTTCTTCTTCTTCTTCTTCGTCCTTGCCACTTTCCTCATCATCTTCGTCATTAACTTCAGACTTGGACCTATCAGAGTCTTCATCACCTTCATCAGCATTGCTTTCCTGCTTCTTGTTATATGCTGAAATTTGTTTTTTTATATTCAATCTTTCTTTTTTGCAGCTTTGGCTTCATAAGGAGCTTTTTCCGCACGAGTCAATGATTTCCATTTCTCTCCACCAGCTTTACCAACAACTGATACAGCTTTGACATTAGGATGTTCTCGCTTATAAATCTCCCTGAACTCTTCCAAAAAAACAAAGAAAGCGCTGGCCGGCCTCTTTGGTTTGTTAGGGTCCTTTTTTGCCTTCTTATTGTTGTTAGCCTTACTCTTACTACTCCTGTCAGCCTTCACAGCAGCTTTGCGTTTTCCAAGCCTGTCATCAGATGGCTTTAGTACTTCTGGAGTTTCCTTCTTGGCTGTTGTCGCCTTCCCCTTCCCTCCTTTCAGCTTAGGTTAGAGAGTTTCCTCGGAAGCGGGCAAAAGATGCGAACCACTTTACGAGCACGCGAGGCGAACAAAGAAGAGCGAAACAAGCAGGAACAAGAGGAAGTAAAGAACAAAGAACTTACGTTCTTGCCAAGTGTTTTGTTGTGCTTTTGAAATTATATCAGCAAATCGGGTCTTCAACATAGCAACACGAGCAGCTTTTCTTATTGATAATTGAGAATTATCAAAACCTACATCAAGCAAAAGAAATATTAAGAATAATATATTTTGTAAATGTTCAATGTATTGTATTTTAAAATATTTATATATTTCTATTATATTTATTCTGCTGATTATAAAAACCCTATTATAAAATTTCTTATTTTATATATTTATATATTTTAGATTAAAAGGTCTTTATAATTTATGAATTTCTAAGAGAAATTAGATTCACATGATTTTATGAATTGAATCTTAATGTTGAAAATGATGAAGATCCAATAAGCATATCCTAAAATTATCCAATTGATGATGATCCTTTTAATATGGAGCCTCGATTTCGCCACCTCGATTTTACCTTAAAAGGAAGTAGCTATTTTATATTATATTTTACGTTTAAAAAATTTATATTACAAATTTGCAATCACACTGAATTAAAAAAGGTGCCAAACAAGATATTAAGAAAATAACTATTTTTAATATATCTGATATATTTGAAATTTGTGCCTAACAAGATATTAAGCAAATAACTATTTTTAATTTATACAATAAAATATATGCACATTTGATTTTTTTTTTGCAGAATTAGCCATAAAATAATCATATTAATTAAAGAATATTACAAAAAATCTGAAAAAAAAAAACTAACCAGATGATGAAGCCTGATTGAATGAATCTCCCCAGCCCATGTGTTGGTTAGCAGAACCAAATTCAGCCATGTGCTTTCGGGTTAAGACCAAAACAAGAAAAATTACAGTAAGAATGAAATTATAGAACTTCATATTTTATTGACGTAAATTTAGGATAATTACTTTTATATAATAAAATTTATTACCGCGCTATTTTATTTTATTTGAAATATGTTTTTTATTTGTCATAGATTAAGATTTTCTTTTCTAAAAAAAATTTAGAAAAATGCAGACTTAGCGGATGTTTAATTTGCTGAAAAAAAGAATCAATAGTTAAGTGAAATACAATCTTAAAAATGCCAAAATAAATAGAGATGATTACTTTTTTTTAATTTGATGTAAAATGAATCTAGTTTATAGATCAACAATGAAGATGAGCCGTGAGTAATAATCGACGGTGGAAGGCGGAAACATACAATGACTTATAGCAACAATGATCAGTGATGGCCGCCGGTGAGTGATGGCCGACAAGAGCTTAAACATAGAATAATTAAAAATTACTTGGAGTTTGAGCTTCGAGATCTTTGATTTTTCATGAATGGATCCCACACAAAACCAAGTATAAAGCTTTGAGAGGCTCATCCAATGGATGTGGGCCCTATTTATTAGCAGCTAAAGTCTTAACTAATTAACAGAAATCAGAAAGTTTCAATTTGATAAAAAGATAATTATATAGTTAATAATAATTCAGGAATTTTAGATCCATCTTTTTAGAACTAAAATAAAGAAAGTCTTGGCTATAAACTCGGATCTATGAAGACTTAGTGCATATTAGTTAAGCGTGCAGTTGGGTTGGTTGGCCAATTGAGGGTTCAACCCGTGTTACTTCTACACTATGATTGCAGCTTGCCCATCACTTAAGCGTGCAGTCGGGTTGGTTGGGTCAACTAGGTAACCCAACACGTCGGCTTCTAATTAGAGATTCAAATTAGTTTACAAAATTAGGTTGGGTAAGGGTCAACTCATTTGGACATTGGCCAATTGAGGGTTCAACCCGAACCAAACATGTTGACTCATTTTGACACCCTTAACCATAACCTTGACATCGTTTTTGTAAATAAAAAACCATGCTCCTCATAATCATATTACCCAGTTGAGCCAAATGAACTTGGTCTTTTGTGAGTATATAGCATATTTAGATAGGTCTTATCTGTCAAAAGGGAGAGATTTAAGATATTGGAACACATTCTGTCTAGTGCCCATTTCACATGTAGTACTCTATTAAGAGTCAAACATTAGGCACACAAACCACTTTATGTCATAGCAATCTAATTCAACCATCTAAGCTATGTAGGGAATTTATTTTATTCGACAATACACGCCCTTTAAAGTATCACTAAGATAATGGGTACAAGAGGGGTGAAGTACATAACACTTGTTGTTTTACCTAACATTCATTTAGGTTATGCTCATATCCTTCTAAATTGGCAAAGTATTGGTTTTGGCTTTATGTGAAAACTTTTTAGGCTTTTGTTTATATTTGCCTTCTTATCACAATTGAGTGCCAATAATTTACCTTAAAAAATTTCACTAAGGTGAATGTCGTGGAACTCAAAATCAACCTAAATGACAAATAATTTAATTTGATAAATTTCCAAAAAAAAAACTTTAAATAATCAACCATTACAAATTCATAATTGATGGCTAGTTTGACTATTTAATCTGGTTATGGCACTTTCTTTTGATTATATGCTTATTGGTACAGCTTCGGAACATATCATTTCACCCGTGTTTGGCAATCTGGTGATTAGATCAACTTTATCTACAATAATTTTTAGCTCATGACCCTTAATGATGAAGGCTTGCATGGAAATATCCCATGCTGAAAGCAACATGTATATTAGGATTGTATTATGCTCAAAAACAGGAAACTCACTAAATTAAAAAAATATTTAAATTCCTCGAAGCATCCTCCTGTTCTTGGCGCAATTTATCGATAAAGGAGTCAAAAATAGATCTAAATATTGAGGCTCTACAATGGAAACTAGCCTTTTGAATTTACATCTACAACAATAAAGGTTAATTTAAATTATAAATTATTTGTACACAGTAGGTGTACAAACTTACGCACAGTGTGCGTACAAGCTTTCACACTTTTGTATTTACAAGATTGTAATTAAGGAATGTGTATAAAATGGACACCACAAAGAGATATGAATTCATCTTGAACAAGTAACTAAAGATGTTGTACGTAATATATGTACAAGCATGTGCATAGCCTGTACAAGCTTGTACACAGTGTGTGTACAAGAGAGTCATGGTGTATGTATGTACTAGATTAGATAGGCTCAGGAAATCAACTTGAACGAATAGTTTGTACATGGTGTAAACACTGTATAGTTACTTGTGCACAATATATCTATAAGATTGGGCACCAAGTGTTTAAAATCTTAATAAAAAAGACAAGGAATTAAACTTGTAATTTTTTTTGTACATGATGTAAGCATTGTATGTACAAGCTTATGCACATTGTGTCTACAAGCTTGCGCAAAGCATGCGCAAGTGAAAAAATAAGCTTGTGTGCAATGTGTGTAGAAGCTTGCGCAGAGCGTGTGCACAAGTGAAAAAAACAAGCTTGTGCACAGTGTGTATATAAGCTTATGCACAGTATGTGGACAAGTTTGTATAAAGAGTGCACACAAGGTGAAACACAAAGGATAAGCTTTCCATTTTTAGCAGACATTGTGCACAATCTTGTACATATTTTATGTACATGTTGTACATAGGATGTGTATAAACTTGTACAAAGTATGTATACTAGCTTATGCAGAATGTGTGAAAAAGTATAGCAGAGATTGTGCACAGTGTATGTACATGCATGTGCACAGTATTCAATCTTGGAACTATTGTTCTCTTTCTTAAACTCCATAAAATTTATGTTTTTCCTCCAAGACAATTAATATTTGAATATAATTAAGCTAGACTTTTCTCTTTGCAACTTAACAAAAACTATGATTTCATTTCCTTGTGGAAGTTCTATGGTAAACTTGTTTACACATTGAACCATTTCTACGATAGACAAGTCTAAATGTTTACAATTATATAATATTCACAAAAATGTTTGTCCTTTGCACTAAACCCTAAACAACTAAAGAGGATGAAGATACTGATGACTGACTCTTCCTTCCTGAAGATAAAGTGCATCGCGAGAGTTCAAATTCTGCACATAGTAATCTCTAATGAATGAGACAAGTGTTTCAATTTGGAAACCCTAAATGTTTTTGTTCTTCTGTGAGTTTTCAAAAGTGAACGGGTGCATCGACTTCATTTTTTTAAAAATATAACCTCTAGACCAAGTCGGGTCATTGGTTGATTTCCTGTATAAAATATTATTAATTGAATTAGCTGGGCCAAGTTGTCGAGTCACATGTTATTTAAAATCCATGTGATTGCATACAAAAAATAAAAATAAAAAAATTTGTCTAAACCTGATTAGATTCAAGACAAGAAGCTACATTTGGACTTTGCACAGAAAAATTTCTTCATGTGAAGGAGGTGAAGTTAAAGAGCATTGGGTAGTGGTGAAGGGGAAAAGCAAACCAAACAAATTCATGGCTTCGATTATGCTCTGCATCTCTCTTATATTATTTCTTTCCTCTTATTTCTCTCTCTCACTCACTCTCTCTCTCTCTCTCTCTCTCTCTCTCTCTCTCTCTCTTACTCTCTCTATCTCTTTCTCTCTCTCTCACACACACACACTATGACGCTTTGCGTGTAAGCCCACAAGCCTTCTAATTTTGAAGTATACAATTTTGATGTATTGAATGGAGAGATGAATAGCACAAAAGCTATAAATTTCTAATTTATGATAAGATGAAACTATTAAAATAAAGCAATATTTGTAGTAATATTTTAATAAATGATAAAAATTAAATATATATATATATATATATATATATATATATATATATATATATATATATAATGAAATATTAATTATCAATATGAAATAAGTCAAATAAATATATTAAATTACCAAATTTTAAACTTCTATGATTTTATAAAATATTTTGAATCAAATTATAAAAATAACCAAATTATTTATCTAAAATAACTAGTTCAACTATATTTTAATGTTTTCAAATAGTCTATATTTTATTACTTGGTCAATACTGAATAAAAAGAGAAATATATCATAATTTGTATCCCAACTAATAATTTTTTTGGCTTAACCCCTTGATGTAGCTGATTACTTGATCATTTATGAAGGTACAAAATATCAAAATATGCCTACCACCATTTCATTTATAATCTTTTCATATTTGTGTTTACCCTTTCAAGCTTGTACATGATCTATAAATGGAACCAATTATAGAAAACTAGCAACATAAGCTAATGCAGATATATTCCATCTAAGCTGGAGGTTCTTAAAGATTTTATTCTTCTTCTTCTTCTTTCCTAGAGGATTCCTTTTTGGTAGATACAATTAACTAATTATTAAAAATTTTAATGCAAGCATTAAATAGCCGATAGGACCATAGTCGACAATAGAAAAATATAAAGTTTAACGTCTTAGCTTTGTTCGGAGATCCAAAACAAGTAGATAAAAGAGATAGTGTAGCGTTCATAAGGGACACCAGAAATTTTAAGTGAAAACCCCTAAAAAGGAGGAAAAACCCTGACGCTTGGTCGAGTTTAAATGAATCCACTCTTATTTGCAGTATAATACAAATGAGGCCCTTTAGTTAAGGGAAAGTATTGGATTGATATTACAGATATACATTACATAGAATGCATTATATGATAGAAGTTTGAAGAATTGGCATTAATATGTTCGTTTAGTAGGCAGGACTATAGTCAACAATTGACAGAGGTTGGAAGGACCATAATCGGTAGGAGATAGGAGTCAAAAAGACCTCTATCTAGCGGTGGAGGATGGAAGGACCGTAGTAGGTAATAGTGGTAGGATGGTCTATAGTCGGTAGGTGAAATGTTGGAAAGACCTTTGTCTAACGGTGGAAATCGAAAAGACTGTAGTAGGTGACATGGCCAAAAGGATCGTAGTCGATAGGATACATTGGTCAAGAAGAATGTTCTCTAGCGGTGGTGGTTGGAAGGACCACAGTAGATGATATAGGTTAGAAGGACCATAGTTGAAAGGTGATAGGGGTTAAAAAGACCATTAGTATAAGGCGGTATTTGGGTGAAACTCCTATGTTAGGTGGTGGTCCGATGGAACTTTGGGCATCATGTGGTGGTCCATTGGAACACCACCTGACACCAGATGGTGGTCCATTAGAACACCACCTAACATTACGTGGTGGTCTTGTGGATATTTGTCCGTCAGGTGGTAGTACTGTAGAACTATGATATTAGTTGGTGTTTCGATGGAAGTTCAAGCATCAAGTGGTGGTTTAGTGGAGCTCTCAGCATCAGATAGTGGTCTGATGGAACACTAGAGTTAAGTGGGGGTCCGACGGAACTCCGGGCATCAAGTGGTGGCTTAGTGGAACACTGAGAGTCAAGTGGAGTCTTGGTGGAACTCCTGGCATCAAGTGGTGCTCTGATAGAAATCCAGCATCAGGTGGTGGTTTGGAAGAACTCCAGGCTTCTGGTTGTGACCCGATGAAACTCTGAGCATTATGTAGTGGCCCGGTGGAACTTCGGGCATTAGATGGTGGTCCAATAAAAGTTTAGTGTCAGGTGGTGGTCTAGAAAAACTTCAAGTGTTACGTGGTGGAACGATAAAACTCTAAGGTTTAGGTGGTGGCCCGATGAAATTTAGGGTATTAGGTGGTGGTCTAGCAAAAC